>NW_004567102.1:37341259-37407593 GCF_000260355.1 Condylura cristata
TATTTCAGTCCATCTGCCTATTCTGCTCCCCACTCTGTCTCTGGTGAATCCTCTCACCCCTCACACCTCTGGTGTATACCCCAGTTCTTGTATGCATAAATAAATAAATCTTTTAAAAAAAAGAGAAAACAACTAAGGAACCAAAAGAGACAACTTAATAAATAAAACAAAAAAGAGAAATAAGACTTGCCTTTGCACCCAGATCATATAACATCTGAGAAAAGGGTTGATGAAGACACCATAGAAGATGCTTTTGTTTGAAAGTACTTGTTTGTTTGGGTGGGAAAAGCAAGGACAGATAAATTAACTGATGCAGTTAAGAAATTAATTTTTTAAGTATGTGTAAATATAAATTGTAAGTCATTATATACAAACAGCAGAATGACAACATAAAAGTATTTAATTTTCAGACTTTTAAAGAGAAAGCCCCCGAAACTTTGGGCACAGAGAAGTAAGTTTGTTAAAGTTTTTATTCAGTCATAACAAAGCTGTGAAAAATAGCATAAAAGGTATGTGCTGTGAAGCAACCCTGTGGACTTTATCCACTGTTATTCCAAAAATCATTTCCCTCCCATGCCGCCACTACCAGAAGAAACCAGACTGGTAGGACCACACACACACACACATACACACACACACATACACACACACACACACACACAAATCCATTAGGTTGGGAACTTTTGTCTTTCAGTGCTTACATTTCTCACACACAGCGATACCAACCTCTTGAAGGTAAAAAACACATCCCTTCACAGAGATGTTAAAAAATTACCATATGCTAGCTTCTGAAACAAATATTTGTTCCATTACTGCAATTTTTCTATTTTAATCAGTCAGACAATTGTATACAAGCTGGAACCTACCTGGGGGCTGAGGTGAAGAACAGCTGACCAGAACTCTCTCTCTGCTGACCTGATTTTACCATCTGGCCCTCATCCTTGACTGAAAAAATAAAATTCCTTTATTTGCCTTTTCTCACAATAGCAGTGATTATTACTTTTCAGTCAACAAGAATATAAGTTGAAATATCTAGTGGAAGATTTCAGGGAAAGAGACAAAAATTAGAATAAACCAAAAATATGAAGTAAATCCTAGAAATAAATACTAATGTAAATAATAATTGAAAGGTCTCACTGGTGGCACAGAGGTTAAGTCTCAGCACTAACAGGGGTTAAGTCAAGCAATCACCATCCACTGTAGCCTGAACTTGACCCCTGACCAGGGAGCTGACCCACATGGCATGGCAGACCTCTCCTATCTCACCTGATGCTCCCCTCAGTAGTATATTTCAGCAGATCTGCTTGTTCACTCCATCTCTGGTGAATCTTTTCACACACACACCCATACCTCTGCCCTACACCCCAGTTCTTGTAGTCATAAACAAATAAAAATAAATCGTTGAATAAATAATAAAATAAACAAAAATGTGTTAAATTCAATCTGAAAATCTCAAAATGGATTTTGCAAATAAGATCCAGTACTGCATTATCTGTAAGAGACAGGATAATTTTTCAAAAGAAAAAGAATATAGTAAAGTCAAAAATCAAAAAAAATATGCTATATCAAGCATTTATGAAAGGTATCAACTTTAAAATGTGACAACAGAATTCAAGAGAGATACAAATCATAAAGAACCAAAAAAGAAACATCATTTTGGTAAAAGGAACACTGTATTATGGGAGGTAATGAAATAGAGTAGTATCGATTGAGGAAGACAAGACCGAGGCAACTGGATGGCAGCTAGAGGGGAGAATAAGATCAGGAGAGTAGCTTTAGTAGATAATGGTAGAACTTTCTTGAAAAGGATATAGGGTCAAACATGAGAGGAGAGAACTCTTCCATAGTGAAAGAAGAAAGAAAGGAGGGAGGAAAGGAGAAGGGGGCCAAGGAAGGGAAGGAGAGAAGAGGAGAAGGAAGGAAGGAGGAAAGGGAGGAAGGGGGGCAGGAAGGGAAAATCGGGTCCACAGAGTTGAGTCTCACATGTGGAGCTCCGAGAGTTTAGTCGTGTGTGTTAAACCAAGGCGAACCATCACCTGCTTTTCAACTCAGTTTGCATAGAGATGAAACCTGCACCATTTCTCCTATAGCTAAGATGTTCAAAGATAGTCTCTAAGAGTCTATATTACTCCTACATTGAACACCAAACAAAAGAAGGTAAGTTTTACATTCCACCACCAAAATCCTGATCACACCTCAATAACTTTACACGTCTTGATTTTAAATTTCTATTTGTGTATATACTTTTCCCATAACTCTGATGTCTCTGATATATTTAAAGACTGAAAAACGGAGTGTATAAAAGGTAGGCTAAGTCAGGAAGAATGAGATATATAACTCAAATTTCCAATCAGTTCAAATCCCAGGGACTTCGCCCAGCTTTGAAAGCCTGGGTGTACCCAAGGACCAAGCCTCTGAAACTTCTGGTGTTGGCTGTCTCTGACAGTAATGTCTGCCTCCAGAATGTGACTTTATTACACAGAGAATGAAAACCATCGGTTATCATAAGTGGCCTGATGTCTTCATGAGGGGCTTTAAGATATAGAAAGGAAAACCTTGCCCAGTGAACCCAATACTGTTGTGTCCAGGATCCGTGCAGAAAAAGAGCAAAAGGCACGAAGGCTTCATCTGGCTTTTGTAGTCTAAGAAAATAATGGAGTTTTTTTTTTTTTTTTTCCTGGAAACAAAACACCAGTGCAACATGTTGTGCCTGGAGGAGAGAACAAAGGTTGCTATTTTTCCTTAATGACAGCACTGGGTCTGAAATTGAGCACAGCAGGTAGGAAGAGCGGGTATAGATTTAAAAAGATACCTAAACGTTATGCAGGCACTTCCCTGGAGAATGAGCTGCACCAACGTGTAACAGTTTTCTTTATTTTTCAACCAAAAACAAGACATTCTTGCAAAAACAACCCCATTTTTGCCCTTCTCTGACTTGATTTACTGTTAGGAAGGAGAGATTTGGCTAAGATAAAAATTGGGGGCTGGGGAGGGCTAACCTGTCAGTTCTGGTGACTTCCCACTTCAATTAATTCCCAGCCCCAGGGGATGGCTCTCCCAGCTCCTCTCTTTGTTTCTATAATTGTCATTATTAGTTTGCCAAATGTATCCCTATGTGCTCTTTACTGCAATACACTGGTTCAAGATCATAATGGATTCCTCTACTGCGGGACATTTCACAGATAAATCATCGAGACTGAGAAATTCTGTCTCCCAAGCCTGATGCAATTTGACGCAATTATAAGAAACCCTAAGAAAGGAGTTTTTTTTCTAAAGCATTGATCAAATGTCCAAAGTATAAGAACAACAACAACAAAAAAGCAAAGAGGTAATATTTTTAAAAGGTGTTTGTGACAAGGCAATTTGATGTGCATAAATTAAAGATTAGATGAAAAAGCAAAGAATGGAATCTGTGAAAGTAGGTACAGAGTAATCCAAAGACATGAAAGTCTCCATCACTGCTGGATAGAAGGAACCAGAGGCTAGACCCCAACAGGACTTCAAAGCCTATATTGATAGCTGATGAATAACTAAAGATGAATATTCAATGCTATGTCATGATTGGAAATGTAAATGTGGCTCTAAGAGGCATAATTCCAGACATCAGACATTTAAGAAAAGGTTCCTTCCTTTACTTATTTATGGCTGGATTCACAGACAGATGAGTTTTGTAGGAGGGAAGGAGCATGTGGAAAGCCTTGCCAAAAGGCGTGGCAGAGAGGGATTGTGAATGGCAAAGGAATGCAATCCATCATTGTTAGTATAATAGGGAAAATTATTCTGTTGAGGAAATGCATAAACAGGGATTTCCAAGTCAAGATAAATTAATTTGGCAACAATCAAATGGAATTAAGTCATGAAAACTTTTGTTTTGATAAGGGTGAGGGTGAATGAAAATAAGTACAGAGAAACAGGTGAATGATGCATGTCCTGAGATCACCAAAATGTAGGAATTAAAATGAATAGAAATTTCTCACACAGCCTGACTACCACATTTGTGGGGTGGTCTAGGGCTTTTATGGTAAGGGTCACTCCTCTCCCACACCCTGAAAATGTTAGGGAGAAAGGATGTCCTGAAGGAACTCTACAGATACAAGTTTTGTAGACTCCACCCCAACTTTAGACATTGAAACTATGAACCCCAGCAACACCAAGTGGAGGTCTGCTAGGACCCGAGGGCAGAGTTAAGCAGCCATTTTGGGTTTTGGATATAAAACCAGACATGTTGGGCTGGGGGACTCTCTCTATATATATCTCTTGGCATTGTGGCTGGCAGCTGGTCGCTTGGCTTTTGACCAGCTTTCAGGATGCTATTGAGGTTCCAGGTCAGTGGAACTGGAAGGGCGCATTAGTTAACTTGTATCTCTCTATTTCCCTGAGGTGTTCTTTTCCCTTTTTTCCCTTGTAAGTAAACCCATTATTGACCTTTTGTGTGTGTCTGCAGTGCAGTCAAATCTTAAGCGCACAGTTGAGGACCCACAGACAGGCAACCCAACTCACACTGAGTTGCCCTGTAACAAAAAGAGTAAGAGGGTCATCTAAATGCCTCAGAAATTCTGAAAATTTTGTGACTTTTGTGTGCACAGAATTACTTATTTTTCTCCGCAGTGCGGTGAGAATCTCCAGTCACGTTAAGCTGAGTTTCTAATATGGTTTATGGCTTTGAATTGTGTAGATAATTATTCTGGGCTGGCTGTCTCTGGCTGTGTGGGCATTAATTACATCTGTAAACAGAACTGGAGCTAAAGTTGGGTGGTGGTTGGAGATGCTGGAAACCAAGACTATGCACAATGACAAAGCAAAAGGATGTGGAGTACTTGCTCCCCAGTATAACTCTTCAGCATAAGTTGCCTCCTTTCTGCTACTCTATTTTCTTCCTAGTAAGCTTTCTCAGATGAGGCAGACAGATGGTATAATGGGAGATAGTCTGAAATGAATGGGAAAAAAGTGGGTGGCACTTCAGTAGAAGGTGAAAAGATGGGACACTGAAGTGGACCAGATTCCCAGTCTCCTCGATATAATATCGGCCACATCTGTTTGTTTTAAAATCAATTTCCTTCTTATTTCTTCTTCAATAAGACTTTCTGGACTGCTTTCACTTTAGTGGTTAAATGAGAAAAATAGCATGTGGGTTATCTAAGTGCTTTACCTTAATGAAAAAAGAGTGACTTTAATATTTCCTCTGTGTTAACTGACTGGCTTAGTGATGTAATGAAAACAGATTATCCAAAGAACCATTCCACTAAAAACAGATACCTTTAGCCTAAACATCCATCCTAATGACTCAGCAGCTCAGTTTGTCTCCAGCAGAGGTTAGAACACTCCAAACAAAACAGAAGAAATAAAGGCCATCGTGGAGTGGGGGAGACAACTGCCACTCTTGCCCAGTGGTTGAAATTTCTCATAACACTCTCACAGAAAAACTGTTTGCTAAGGTGATGACAGTAATTCAAGATTTAGTTTAAGACTGAAAAATTACAATAATTTCTCTTTCGCTCCTATTACTCCAACCCAGGAAGCCAGCTAAGTAAACATTGTCATCTATAAAGCAGATATAACCTTTGGAAGGCGAGAAAATCTGTAGAGCTGAGCAAGGGATGGAGGGGCAAGCCCCTTGCAATGATGAGTCTGCCGGTTCCATGGAGGGAAGAGACTCTTATTACTCTCACTACAGATGCCTGCGCTCCCAGGCCGGCCTTTGGTATGCTATTTGAACAAGGTGTAATTACTGTGATTATGACTCTGAAAATGGCTTAAAGCCTTATCTTCCCAGTGCCACCCATCAATTGTACAATGCCAGAGAACAGCAATCTCTCCAGTAACGGGTCTTCTTTAGAACTGAATTATTTTTTGATTAGTTTACATTTGTACTAGTTTCCCAGAGTAGCTGAAACAAAGTACCATAAACTGGGTGACTAGAAAAACAGAAATTTATTGTCTCACAGTCTGGTAACTAAAAATCCAATGTCAAGTTGCTTCAGTGGGTTTGGCTCCTTCTGAGGACTGTGATAACAACCTCCACCATGCTTCTTCCCTACCTCCTGGTGTTGGTGTTCCTTGGCTTGCAGATACTTCACAGTGGCTTATGTGCTAATTTCCACCTTTGATAAGGACACCACCATACTAAATTAGAGCCCACCTAATTCACCTCTCCTGATGTGAATTAACTCTGGAAAAACTGTTTCCTTTAAGTGAGGTCACATTCTGAGGAACTGAGAATTAGGATTTAGTTGTATCTTTTTTGCAGAATACAATTTGCCCATAATACTATCCAAGTTCAGCTGTTCTTGAATGAGAGTACCCACCAAGACGTCTGATGTAAGGCTGATCTTTCAAAATACTGATCTCAAACCCTTCCAGAATGGAGCTGTGCCCTTTTGGAGGGTCTATAGAGTGAGGGTGACCATTATAATGGCATTTAATCCCATACCATTTTTATGTGATTACCAGAGCCCCAACCTTCCTTGTAGTGAATTGCCTTGCTGACAACTAGAGACTGTTACAGTCCACCTCACCGGGGCTAATGCCCCTAAAAGTCTGTTGCGTCAGCCACAGAGGCCAACTTCTCCCACCCACAATGTCAGGTCCCTGTTTGTGGCCCTTTCTCTTGAGGTTGGAAAGGACCTCAGTGTTGAGGGAAACTGCCTAGGTTGTATCTGCTCTTAGAGGTCTTAAAAATAATCTCCTTCCTTTCATGTTATCCTAGAAAATTTTCTCAGGATTAGGGTTTGGGACAGTTGGGGACAGCCGTTAATATCTCTTCTCATCTGATAGTATAAATGCAATGCAACTTACATCATGAGGCTCTTGAAAACACATCCATTACCATAATACACAATGAAAAAGTGATAAGACAACAGAGTAACTACTTAGGCGTCATCTCAGTCCTCTCTTTATGATTCTGCATGGGTCTTGTTCAGAAATCAAAAAGCTGATGGATTTGAACCACTAAATGTGAAGCGCTGGCTGCCGTGTATGCCTCTTCTGGGTAGGGTATTTTCATAATGTGTCTCTAGGCCATTGACTGCAGCATTTCCTTTAGATTTTTATACTCCAGTGCTAACCACACAAACACTGAAAATACCACTGCGGAGACTTGACATCCAACAATTCAGAGATTTAGGAAAAAGGAAATCTGAATGGAAACTTCAGATAAATGGAAGGATTCTTTGTGGGGTCCCAAATATGGATTTCTTTGACCACATGACCTTGATAATGATATCAACCTAAGTTCCCTAACCCAAAGGCATGAGGACCCTCTCTGTCATGTGAAGGGGCTTGTATGGAGGTTTGGAAACCTGTGATTATGAGAAGAAGGAGATATTTTTGAGAAAATGGCAGTTTTCTACTTCTATTATTCTTTTCATGAGTCAGAGAGCTATATCATGTGAATTTTTTAAATTATAGATAGAGGTTTAAAAAAAAGTAATATTACCAACAGAAAAAGCGATTTTCAGCTTTGGCTTTTTAAACCTGTATTGCAACACATACATTTTGTTTTTATTATAAACATAAGGCTATTTTTCCTGGCAAGAGAAAAAGAATGCTTACTATTTATGATGAAACTGAAAGTGAGAAACACTGAATTGTATTATCATTCAGTAAAAATTGGTTGCCTCTCTTGATTGACATAAGAAACTTTTTCAGTGCACTACTAGTCTGTTAGAAAGTAATTTGAAATTGGTAAAATATGTAAGTCAGGTTCTCAAGTTGAATAGCAGAAAGGTGAAAGTTGAGTTTGTATACTACCCACATGCCATCTATTTTCATGGTATTTAGAACAGAGTCAGTAGGTATTAAAAAAAAAAAAAACCTTTGTCTCAGTGATAAATGAAGCAGAATAAGTTATAAGTTATGTGAGGAAATAAAAGAAGATTATGCTGAAGAGAGTGCAGGAGAGAGTTGTTCTAGAACAAGGTTTTTAAACCTTGTTCATTCAGATACTTTGCTAAGGCTGCCCCTTATCCCTGACAGCCCTCAACACAGAGGCTGAAAAATAGTTACTGAAATTCCCTGCTCTGGGAAAGACGGAGCTATAGTCACCTCTCCTCACGCAACTGAGGAGAGGAATGGTAATAGGGAGACCAACCTAGTGAGTGACTGAGATCAGAAGCCCCACCCACTGCTGGCTATTGACAGAAGGAAGGAGTCAAATCTGGACCTTTTTAAGAGAAAATGCTGGAAATCTGGTGAGCTAATTGAAAACCAGAGCTAGATGAAGTTCTGGTTGTACCAGTCATGTCACCTTGGGTGAGTCACAGCTTCTCTCTACTGTGAGTATAAATCACTACTCTTCACTGAGATGGGGAGCTGGAGAGCTATGGGCCCACAAATAATCCTGGCAAAGAGAGCCCATTTTATCATTAATTGGGCTAGTGCTCATGTCCTGTAAAATCTGCACTGCAGCATATTGCTTAAGCTCAATTAAGTTTAATAGGTCTTCTCCTTCTGCTCCAAGGGCAACTCTTACTGTCAACCGATCCCTGGAAACCAGAGTATTCAGTGTTTATACATGAAGAAAAAAAAAAAAGCCAGAGAAAGTGGCCAGCCAACTTCCAAAATCCAGCACTGGGTAAGTTTGTCATACAAGGCTGGATGGAAAAGGTCAGAGAGAGAAGATTCTGTTATCTTGACATTGTTTTAAGCGCAGTGAGCCCTGATCACCAGTAAGTATGACCCAGCCACTATGAAATTTGAAGATAAGAGGGCTGGGTAGATTTCTTTTTGTCCGCCATACACCTGCCTATTCATCTCGAAAGACTGTGGCAGTCATCAGATCAAACAAAGGGGCAAAATTGCTTCTGTAAAGGACTATCGAAATATCATGGGTTATCATTATTACAGTTGCAGGGAGGACATGAGAGAAATTTTGCTAATGAACCAGCACAATAAACCACACGGCAAATACATGCCTTGAAATATGTCCTACATTTGGGAATGCCAATGTAATTTTCGTGGTGACCCTCTAAAAAATTTTTGGGTTTTCAATTGTATTGAGCAAGCTAGTAGGAGGTGATTGCCTTAAAGCCCTGCTCCACACAGTGACAAGGATATTGGTATTAACTTTGAAATGTAAAAATTAGAGGTCCGGGTTCCCAGACCAGCCTCTGGGTCTCGCCTGCTTACCCTAGAAGGGTGGCTGTTGTGATATACTACTAGAGAGTCTGCAGAGAAATAAACATATGTTATTTGTTCCTAGGGTGATACATTCTGAGAAGCAGTTACAATTTACTGTTTGCATCTAGGGATATTCAAATTTAACAATGGAATACTGAACTCCCTCATTTCTCTGACTTTAGAACCAACCAAAAATTTGAACAGCATGAAAGAGAGTAAATGCACTGTCACTTCCATGCAGTGGGACACCTCCCAACCAGATCTGCAATGATTGCTTATAGTAGACTAAGTACACAAAACATCTTATAAAGCAGTGGGTAGATTTTCATTTCATTAAGTAAGGCAAGCAAAACTATTGATGTATGAAAAAATGATCACAGTATAATACATATACACACAAACACAAATGTTAACAGTAGTTATTTATGGATATGAAATATTTATTTTCTTCTTTTCACTTTTCTCTACTTTCCATGCTATAGACCACGTAGAATCATTTTATAATCAAAAAGAAGATATTAAGTTGCAAAAAGACTGCAAATATCACTATCCTCTGTTTCTCTGCTGCATCAACCTTGATGTCATGCCTTTGCCTTGCTTATTTGTAATCTAAAGATTAGGATGTCCATTTACACACACACAAAAAAATGTGAACTGAAGAGCCAGAGGAAACTTCCCCAATACTGAAAGCAAAGCTGATATTAGTAAACACCGTGTAGAAGATATGCAAGAGGAAGATGCCTTTAATAAATCGAGAAACTCGGTTGAGAATTACTTACTTTGCTTCAGAGCAAGAATTTCAGGACAGTGATTAGAAAAGGAGGCACGAATATGAAGGCATCTGTACAGATCACATTGTTCCAGTCCCAGAGAACAGTGGCCCCAAGTGCACACTGAGCATCAGTGCTGATAATTGAAACAACTGGAGACATCCTGAAGGAGGTCACTGTGGACCAGAGGCTGCAGTCGCCCTCAGCGCCACGGCCGCACAGCCTTTCCTCAGTCTGACTTAACCCAACTGCTTTCTTTTTTGGTCTGTTTTGCTAATCAAAGCCTCGTGTTAATTCTAAACTGAATCTTGGAAAATGTGGCCTGCAAAGTTGCCATGTTTATTTGGGCCTGAAAATACCTGGTCAGTCCACACAGTGGCCTGATACCTTTGGGTCCGATGCCTGGGCTTGAAGGGGGGCGGTGCAGTTGGAGGTGCTTTCTGAGGAAAACTGATCTGGAAGCCGTTTGTGTGACCCCAGAGATAGTCAGCAAGTTCTCAGGTAAGATTCTCCTTTGTCCTCTGAAGGGGTTCAAAAGCATGCCTCCCTCCAAAGGACTCCACCTCAAAATAGGCCACTCTGGCGTACGGATAATTTTGAGCTGAAGGCAATCGAGCAAAAGTATCTGCAGGAGATCTTCTTCCTTAGCCAGCCCTTCACCATTTGCCTAAAAGTTGATTGTAAATGCCTCTTGTGAGGATGCCGCCCCCTCCCCCCCACTACTGCCCTCCTCAGAAAGGGGAAAAACAACCCTATGGCACTGAAAAAAAATCTATACAAATTTCACTGACTAGCCCTTTACTTCCATTATTTTCTCTATTTACCTCCCACAATTTGCCCCGAAAGCTCAAAGTCCTTTTTCACTGTCTTGTCATTTCTCTACAAATTTATTAGTTTTTGTCAAGATGCGGTCTAAGCCCACGTGCTAGCCTATGAGTTGTTTATCACCAAGTTCCGTTGTGTGTATAATGCATTATGAACTTAGGCTAGTTTTTCTCTTGTTAATCTATCTTTGTCAGTCTAATTTGTAGGGCTTCAGGAAATAACCTAAAAGGATGGGGCCAGGGGAAGTGTTTCCTTCCCTACAGTTCTGGTAAACAGACACTGTAGAAACAATGCATTCTCTCACCTAATACCACAACCAGAAATAGTGGGATCCATATGGCTGGTTGATTCCACCTTGAACTTGGAGTTACCTCATCTCTGAGCTCTGCTGACCCATGTATTGGAAACAAACTTATTGTAGTATCAGTTTCAAGCACCAATCCAGACTTGACTTTGTTAGAGGAAAATAGATACATCTGAACCTATGAAGTGGAAACAACTTTCTCAGAGGCCTCCCACTGGGATTTCTCTCTCACCTTATTGGCATGGGTGGATCAACTGGCTTCTCTTCATCACTGAAAAGGCAAAGAGGATCATCCTTAGACCAGTCAGGCCTAAGGGAAAGGCAACTTTCCAAAGCATCATGGGGTCATGTGGGAGATTCTCCAATCCTTAACAAAACCATGGTCATTAAGAAACATGAAGAGTTGATTGATTTGGGGTGGGCAAGAAAATTGTCTATCACACCCCACTCAATCTGAATGGTTTTGTTTGTTAAAGATTTATTTATTTATTCATACAGAACTAGGGTACAAGCCAGAGGTGCAGGACCAGTCAAAAGATTCACCAGAGACAGAGTGGGAAGCAGAACAGGAAGATCAAGAAGTATACACTGCTGAGGGGAGCAGCGAGCTGGTCAGGAGAGGTCTGCTGCACCATGTGGGTCACCTCTGGGGCCAGGATCGAATTCAAACTGAATCAGCTGTGGCTAGCTTGCAGTGCTGTGTCCTAACCCATTGCGCCACCAGGGAGGGCCTGAATGGTTTTGTTTTTGTGATGACTGGGAAACTTAGTTTCTTCTGCCCACTGGATGAGGAAGTTATAGATCAGAACTGCTCCAAAGATAGATGGGAAACCCTCACTACTGCATTGTATATGTTGTCCCTCACTGACCAACACCTCATTACGTGATGCATAATGTGTGTGTGTATATATGTGAGTGTGTGTGTGTGTGTGTGTATATACATATATATATATATATATATTGCTTTGTTATTGTCTTTTCATTCCACAAACTATTAAGAGATATTTCCATGTCAATGCACACTGATTTAAGCTCAAGTTTTTCACAGTTGAATAGCTGAATAGCATTCCACAATATAGATTACTGTAATACATTGACCCTCTCATCAATATTTATCTTAAGATTTTAAACAAATACAAAGTCACAATATATGTGCTGTCTTACAAATATATCTTATACATGTAGCAAGTTTTTCTTTGAGAGACACCTAGAAATATTATTATTGGTTTAAAGTCATGCTTTTAAATATTGATTGAACCTGACAAATTACCTTTCAAAAAGGTATCTCAAGTTTTCGTTTCTACTCACAAGGGGTAAAATAGCATTTTCTTCATATTTGCTTAAATTGATATTACCCATACTTTTCAATTTGGGCATTTTGATGGGTGAAATATATCTCCTTGTTTTGATGAGTATTTTCCAGATTACCATTGTGATTCTACATCTTTTTGCATGTTTACTGGTCATTCGAATTTTTTCTTCTTGTATTTGCCTCACCAGATATTTTTGTGTATTTTTTCTATTTTTTTTGTCTTTTCTTTTTGATATAAAGAAATGTTTGTATGTTTTATATGTTAATCTTTTGCCCATTAAATATGTTTCACTTTCTCCCCATATGTCACTTTTTTAAAATATTATTTATGTAATTTTCTGGCCTACAGAAATTACTAGTTCTATAAAGTCAAATCAGTATATTTAGCTATTTTTCACCCAGGAGTATAAAGGGAAAAAACCCTTTATAATGTTTATAATTGGTCTCCTAACTATTATGTATTTCTTTTTTATTTTTAAAATTGGCTTTATGTAGAGCTATTTTCTTTAGTGTACACTCTTAATGAACTTTAGCTCATTCATAGATTTTTTTTTTAAACACCACACATTCAGGATGGAAAATTGCCCCCTATCCATTTAGTCATAGTTCTATTCATTTTAGTTATATTTTCCCCTATCTAGAGTCCTAGCAATGTCTGATATGCTAGTCATCATTATAGTTTTGAGTTTTCTAGCATGTCACATAAAGAGTATGAACACTTTTGTAGTTAATTCATTCAATTAGTATTATATAATTAGTAGTATATAATTTGCTCAATTAGTAGTATATAATTCATTCAATTAGTATTTATCTGGAATTTATCTAAGGAATAGCATTTACAAAAATTCCTTTTTCATTACTGAGTGAAATACCACTTCACAGATAGATAGATAAATAGATTGATAGAGATATAGCTACAGTTACCTATTCACCTATTAAAGGTTTTTTGTTTCGTTTTCAGTGATTTTGAATATAAGGGCTCTATTCGGAAACAGATTTTTGTATTAACATAAATGGAAAGAAGTATAAAATTTGATAAGATCCAATTAATTTTTTTCTCTTACATATTCTTTTTTTTTTTTTTTTTACAAAGTTTATTTTTACATCATTTTGCACATTTTTTTTCCCATCTCGATTGTAATCCCCGCGGGTTTCCCATCACCAAATCACCCCTGTGCCACCACCATAGTCCCGTGCATTTCCCTCCCTTCCAGATTTTTTTTTTTTTTTTTTTTGATGTCATATCTACATGTTTGCTGATTGGCCTCTAATTACATAGTAGTTCATAGAGGATAAATCTTGAGATTATTATTTAAAACTGTCTTCCTTATAATATCGTAGGTGTTTTATGTTATAAATTTCCATCAGCTGGATCCTACACATTTTGACATTTTTTATTTTCATTTTTGTTCAATTCCAAATATCTTACAATTTTCTTTGATCTTTGGATTATTTGGCCATGTTTTATCTAATAGTCAAGTATTTGGAATTTTCTTTATGCTATTGATTTCTAGTTTGACTACATTTTAATCAGAGAGCAAACTATGACATTGAGTATTTTTAACTTGTTAGGAACATGGTTTGTCTTGGTGAATGTTCCATGTGTACTTGAAGAGTTCTATTCTGCTGTTGTTGGGTGGGATGTTCCATAAACATCAATTAAATCCAGTCATTTATTGATGCTGTTCAATACTACTTTGTCTTTACTGATTTTCTCTATCCACTAGTTCTATTAATTACTGAGAAAGGAATACAGAAGTTTTCAAATGCCACTGTGCATTTGTTTACTTCTCCTTTCAGTTCTATCAGACTCTTGTGAAGAATTTATCCAAGATGGACACATATTTGGAATTGTATATTTATTTTTGTTGAGCTAACAGTTGTTTTATTGTATTATGCCCCTCTTTTACTTATATTAATTACTCTTTACTTATACTAATATACTCATATCAATTTTATTCTGATTAATAAAGTACTTGCAGAACACATTTTTCCTTTTATCAAGTATATTTATATACACATGGATCATTTTATTCAAAATATGTTTTATATATTACTCTCAAAGTGTGTCTCTTGTAGATACCATATAGTTGAGTTCTACTAAAAAAAAACAAAAACTATACTGTCTCATAATTAATGTATTTATGCTATTCATATTTACTATAATTATTGATATATGTGTATTTATTGCTATCATTTTGAAATATGTCTTATTTCCAAAGTTTTTATTCATCTGTTTCCCATTTTTCTACTTTCCTTTGAATTACTTGAACATTTCTCTATTTCATTTTAAGGTGTCAGTTGTACTTTAGTGTATTCCTTTGTATGTTTTCAGTCATTATACTTACCTTTTCATAATTTACTTAGACTCATTTTTTTGCCTCTTCCAGTGAAATGTAAGGTCATTTTCCTCCCTTTATGCTATGTTGTATTATATGTAAATTAAGCTAAGGTACATACAAGGTAACTTTCAAGGCATTTAAGAGTATTTGGAAATGATTTTCAAAAGTCATTTAAATATTTTCCTTGATATCTTGCTCAACACAGTCTAGCAAATGATAATCAATGCAAATCAATTTCAGACTAGTCCCACTTAAGCTACCTGCAATTATGAATTAATGACATAGCACAGTGTTCATTTTTTTCTGAGTAAGTCACCATAATTAAAGACAGATTTTCTAAAAATATGAAACTCTAAGAAGTATTTCAATAGTAATAAACCAGTCTGATAAATGACTTACTAATGATATCATTACTCCACCAATGTCATTACTCAATAAAAATGTTCTAAATTTATATTTAGCATTTAATGTTCTAAGATGACAAGGAAGAGCCCAGTAAATTACCTATAATGAATTTGGAAACAAATTAACCCCCTTTGCTCCCATAACAAGGGCTTATTATTTCCATCTACATCTCTTCCTTGTCCTACCCACATTTTATCAGACTCCAAAGCCAACAGATATTTGCTTACTTTTTTTTTTAAAGATTTATTTATTTATTCATATAGAACTGGGGTACAGGCCAGAGATGCAGAGGGTAAGAGGATTCACCAGAGGTAGAGGGGAGCAGAACAGGCAGATCTACGAAGTACACCGCTGAGGGGAGCGGCAGGCGGGTCAGGAGAGGTCTGCCGCGCCATGTGGTCACCTCCGGGGCAGGCGGGGATCGAACTCATGAGGAAGTGGCTTAAGCTTCCCAGTGCTGTGCTTTAATCCGCTGTGCCACCAGGGAGGGTCCGATATTTGCTTACTTTTAAGAGAAATCTGAGAAGCTCCTCACCAAGAAAATCCAACAACTTTAAAGCTATGCTTGCTCTATGTTCCATATTACAAACTAAAGGCAAGTTCTAATTACTAAGGTCCCTGACAAAGTCCCATGGTCCTTTAGGATGGAAAATTGGCCTAATTTCTTGCGTTTTTAGATCCAGAGCCTTGAGCCTAAATGCTGATTCTTGTATGTGGGCCCCACTGCTAGTGAGAGAGCTCCTTGCCACCAGCTGCCCCTTGCTACCATATTCCTTTGTTACAGTATTCACTTTACCTTGTAGGACATCCTCCTGATGATGCAGATTAACCAGTGCTTCGCAATTCATCGTCTGTCTTCATAGTCCTACCCAATTGCTTGCTTCAGCTCCTACAGGTGTACCTGGATCCCATATTCAAGCCCTCTATCTGCTGCTTCTATGCTACCAACTCAATCCTAGTACTAGAATATCCTGAAGATCTATTCTTTACTAATTACGTAAATATCGTTACTTGGTTTTAGTCAGAATTGTTTTGACACCTTGCCCTATAACATTTCCTATGAAACTCTATCATATAAGATTATCAAATGTTATTGTTTACCCTGCTGTAGCTTGAAGTTAAAGCATTGCATTAAATCTTACATTTCTTACTATTATAGGCGATAAATGTGCATAATTGTAAAGTTGAACTGTAATAATATCTCAATTCTTTTCCTCTTAAGCTGTATACTAATGTCCCCAAGAACTGTAGATCACTTGCATGATTGGTAATTTTGCATGATATAATTTTCTGTCTCCACTAAGCACAAGGCTATCCAGAAAAAAAAAAAAAAGCCCACAAGATGACTATTTCACTTGAATTCCTTTAAATATCTGTAGTAATGCCAATGTTCTTCAGATCACAATCATGGGGAATTCAAAGTCAATACCACATTCTTCCAACTTACTTAAATGCAAGATTTTTATCTTTTGCATTAGAACATCTAGCAATTTCGACAATTAATTCTGGCATAGTGGATATTATAGTGATGATAACAAAGTAATAATGCTAAAATGTCGACAACCATTAAAAGTTATAGGAATGTATGGTGTAAAGGTTCATATCACAAGAATGTATCATATAAAGAAAGGTTGAGATCACAGAATCTAGAATCAAACCTGTGATTAAATTCTAAGTCGGACTGTATAATACTAAGCTAATATTACCTTACTCTCTATAAAACTCAGGCTCATCCTCTTAAGAGGGGAACATGATTAACTGAGGAAATACATTTAAAATGCCCAGCATAGTGCCAAGCATATAGAAAGTTCTTTAAGAAAAAAAAAAAATCGTTTAGGGCCCTCTCTGGTGGCGAGAGGGTTAAAGCACAGCACTAAGAAGTTAAGACCACTTCAGCAGGAGTTCTATCCCTGGAGGTGACCCACATGGCATTGCAGACCTCTCCTGACCTGCTCACTGCTCCCCTCAGCAGTGTACTTCGTCAGTGTTCTGCTCCCTCCTCTGTCTCTGGTAAATTCTCTCACTGCCCCTGCACCTCTGGCCTGTATCCTAGTTCTGTTTGCATAAATAAATAAATGTTTTTTTTTAAATAGCTTATATTATTAGCTATTAGCTAGTATAAGCTTTTAGTAGCAATACCGTTTCTTTTTTTTTGGGGGGGGGTGTTATTTAAGAATTAAAAACTGCTTATTGAATATCTTACAATATGTGAAACATTAAGCAAAGATCTATGGAGAAATTATAAAATGCACACAACCTGCCAGTTGAAGCTTGTAATCCAGAGGAGGAGTAAGATGTAGGGGAAAAAAAGAAAAAAAAAAAAAAAAAGATGCACATGAAATTAGTAAATCAGAGTGACCCAGAGAAAGTTACCAATAAAATGCTAGGGGAGTTTAGCAAATGGAGGGAGAAAACAAACATGTCTCAGCAAGGAGAGGCACACATTCTGATAACAGGAATGTTCTTGACTGGTAAAAATGTAATTGCTCTTTAAAAAGTGCCAATCTGAGTAACTTGAAGGATTTTTTTTTCTGTTTTTGCTATTTATGATTCTACCACAGTTATATTTAATTGTATGGTATTCTTTAAGAACGTGTAAAGGGATCCTTGCAAATCTCCCTAATAGGTACTCATTAATTCAGCCAAGCTAAACCAGCTGTAAATGAAACTGGCAAATGCTATTATCCCACTTGCTATATTTTTCTATATTTTCTTTTTATATACAGATGGTTTGAAGATTTCAAAACTCCTGACACTATGCAGAGAGCCAAAGGGCCACAGATAATTAATGTGGACTAGTGCTGAATCCATTTCTCTTTCATCTTTAATATGTAGTAAAAGTCACTGCAATATTAGTGCAGAGGCTGGGATTCAATATTCATGATGTCCCTTAAAAGACATCAGATTTAATTATCCTATCTCTATCTCCTCCCCTTCTTGGTTTGTAAGTAGAAATAAAGGAGCCTCTGGATCCCAAGGGGAGAGCTAGCTTTCTGTTACTTGCTCTAGAAAGTGGGAAAGAGGTTCTTTCCAGAGTTTTAATACCCTTGGGGATGAAGAACAAGGATGACTATTTTAGTTGATTTCAAGGTTATGAAATCTTTGTAGGGTTTGTCTAAAATCAGATTTTGTAGATGACAATGCTGTCAATTTAGATGACTGAGGACTAGGCCTGCACTCACCTTAAAATGTCAGGGCCTCAAATGACACCATTTTACCTTTATTCTGGATTCTGTCAATTTTCTTTGCAGCCTTCTTTTTAAACACAAATGCCTCTGAGAGAGGCAAAACATTACTGCAGTACTGTTATGCTTTAGCAACAATTGGTTTGTCAATATCTCTCTAATCATCATTATCACATCATCTTCATGATCACCGCCATCATTTGTCAAGTGGCTATTTTATTCCAGGCATGCTATACCTGGGGTCAGAAGTGGTTTGTACAGAGACTTACACTCAATTTTTAAATCATTCATAGCAGTTACAGATGGAGCAGACAATCCTACATTATTTATTAAAATTCTTCAAGCCAAGTAACTTGTTTTTCTCTGGTTAATTTCTAAATATCTATTTCCATATATAAGCACAAAATCATTTATATTTGGGCTTGAAATGTACTTGTGTTTTTTTTTATTTTACATCATAGCTTATTTGTACTTGTATTTTTCAATGCAAAAAAATGTACCAAATATTATGAGTTTTTAGGAATACTTCTCTGTGATTTAAATATTTGTGCTCCCCCACCCGAATTCACATGTTGAAATTTTAATACCCACTGCAATGACCTTAGAAGGTGGTGTCTGTGGGAGGTGCTTAGGTCATGAGTTTGGCACCCTCAGGAATAAGGTAGTGCTCTTATAAAAGAAATTCCACAGAGCTCCAAGCCCCCTCTGACTTTGAGGATGAATGAGTAGTAGACATTCTGCAATGTTCACCTGGCCATGCTGGCACCATGATCTTGGTCTCCAAACCCCCAGAAATAAATGTTTGTTGTGCATCAACTACCCATTCTGTAATATTTTGTTCCAGTATGCCAACAAACTAAGTCAGTGCTATAGTAAGCAATAAAATTGCTCTATATGAAAGTATCATTCAGGAAAGCATAGAAACTTTCAGATTCCACATGAACTTTATGATGGCAATTGTCCAACCTTCATAGGGAAGAGTACGCTGCCTTCCAGACTGAAAGTAACTGCTCAAAGATGGACCATGGGCAGATTTCTGATGCCTGATGGGACAAAGCAGACTGGGAGAGAAAGGACTGAGGGTTAACACACTTCTGAGGGAAAGCAGGTATTGTGAATAGATAACTAGTCTGTATCTATCTATCTGTCTATCTATCTATCTATATCTATCATCTATTTATTCAACTGTGTTTTTCAAGGGATATATGTTGGAGTGTAATTCTTTATTTTATACCAATCTTTGTATAAATATCTTAATTAGAATGATCCTTTATCAGGGGCCTCCCAAGTGGCACATGGGGTTAAGTCTCAACATTATGAAGCTATTGGCAGTCACTGCAGCATGAGTTCAATCCCCCATGAGGGAAGTGATCCACATGGCACAACAGACCTCCCCTGCCTCTCCCGCTGCTCCCCTCAGTAGTGTGTTTCAGTACATCTGCCTGTTCTGCTTGCTCCCCTCAGTAGTGTATTTCAGTACATCTGTCTGTTCTGCTCTCTACTCTGTCTCTGGTGAATCCTCTCACCTACTCACTCTGGCCTGTCACCCAGTTCTTGTATACATAAATGAATAAATCTTTTAAAAGATAAAAATAAAAATTATTTGATCAAAACAAGTATCTACAAAACATTTTTAAGCAACAGTTGAAGCATAGTTTCAAAGTTAAGAAAACAGATTGGAAATAAATCAACTCAACATTTTAGCAAAGAATACCAGAGAGGATAAGAAAGAACTAAAATGAAAAGGAGCACTTCAACAAACAAGGAAGCAACACAGAAAGCAGAGCAGTGCTGACGGAGCTCTGTCAGATTTAAGAGAAAAAGAGCAACAGTGTAGAGAAAGATACATGTGGGAATGACACAGAGTATGTCGCAGATACAATTTAAAAGATAGGAGAGTATCTTGTATTACTCAATGCTAATATTAGAAAGTTCCAATGAAATACAAGTTTGTCTTTAAGAAATTAATTACTAACTGAATTACTAAAATTGACTCAAGAAACAGTAAAAAGCAAATCGACACCCAACCACAGACAAATGGAAAAGGCTTAAAGGAAGTACTGGCTCTGAAGCCACATGGAATCTCGTCAAATGTTGAAGGAGCAGCTAATGCTACAGGAATTGCTCTAAAGAATAGAATGACATAGACAGCTACATAATTTATTCTGTGACACTTAGTTCTCATACTCAAGCAAAAAGAAAGGCCAATCCCTTTTTGATATATGCAAAAAAAAAAAAACCCAAAATCTTAAATTGTTAACAAACTAAACTC
The DNA here is from genome assembly GCF_000260355.1 of Condylura cristata. NCBI lineage: Eukaryota > Metazoa > Chordata > Mammalia > Eulipotyphla > Talpidae > Condylura > Condylura cristata. Next base: position 37,361,792 of record NW_004567102.1, read on the forward strand.
AAGGGTGTGTCCAAACTCAACCACCTTAAAATTTGTCCCTGAATTTCCACATTTATTAAATAAATTCAATAAGCAAACATATTTTGGACATAGAGTATATACATGATAAAAAAGAGCTTAATACAATTCATATTTTTAAGATTAGAAATACAGAAATTGAAAACTATTTGAACAATATTAAATTATCAAAGAAGGAATTCAATTTCACATTTCAAGATAAAATGGGGAGCCCTATCAAAATCAGGCACAAGGCAGAAATCCACATTACAAATGTTAATATACAAAATTGTATATTGAGTTCATACAAATCAAATCATGAAATTTTACAGAACACTGAAAATATAGGAGACAAAATTATCATTGTTTGTTGATGACATGATTATAGATCTAAAGTAAAGAAAATGATGTTTAAAATAAAACCTTTTGGAATTAATGAAAGCCAAATATAGTAGCCAGAAAAGAGAAATATCTGTATCTTAGTATTTTTGACTTTCCCATATGTCTACAATTATCAGTCAGAAATTGATTGTGATGGAAAAATATTCATTCATTAGTGCCACATTAAATTCATGACCTCAGCTGTGTCCTATATACTTCCAAAGAATCCCACCAGCTTTACTTGGTCCATTTCCTCCCATCATTTTCATCAATCTACTCCTACATCTCAGCAGATAACACCTCTTCCCTCATACATGGGAATTCACTCAAACCATCTGCATATGAACTCAGGCTCTTCTCTTTCTTGTCCAGAAAATGGCAATGATCTTATATTTTTCCCTATCAAAGATCAAGTCTCCATATGTTTTTATATCCAATTTTTCCCCCACAGTCTTGAAAACCTTACATATGAATTATCCCTTCTTTCTATTACTGTATCATCAACATCTCCTTCCTTCTATTTCTATCCTATTACCATTTAAATATAATAAAATTTCTCTCATCTCTCTCCATTCTTTATCTAGCTCTATTTCCTTTTTCTTTTTACAATCTTTTTTCTTCTAGAAAAGTTGTTTAGATTTATCACCAAGAAGATCTATTCAATAAGCAAAGTTGGTCATGTAACTTCTGTTTTTAAAACATCTTCCTGTGAAGCACATCCACTACCCTAACCTTTCAGCAAGTTAACACCTATCCAATCTTTAGCTCTCAGACTCAACAGCACTTCCTCATGATTCATGGAGATAATAGTGTTCCAATTTTGAATATGAATACTAAATAGGTGGAAATTTCAGAAACATAATTTATAAGTCTAACATCAGTCCAACCAAAATCCCAGTGGAAAGTAAAATACATTTAATACTCAATGCCAGCAAAATACGATATATCAATCTCACTTATTAATAAGGAAACTAAAATTCCTTAATAAAGTTGTAGAAAATAACTTTAATGAATATAATTCATTCTGGTTTAGTAGGAATTACGTAAAGAAAATAAAATGTTTCAACATTTGGAATTGAATTAATGAATGTATCTTACCAGTTAAATAAAGGAGAAATATATGTGTATGCCAATTACTATAGAAGAGAAGCATTTTAAAAAATTTATGATTTAATCATAATAAAATTTCAACCTAGTAACAGCATAATATATAACACAAAAATATAAAAGCCATTTGAAGAATGACCACTGCTTTATTATCAAAAACAGAGCAATTAGGCCAAAAGAAAATGAATGACATAAATACTTAAGATAAAAATTTTTATTATCTAAAGACTATAAGGTTGTCTCTCTATAGGACCACTGAGAGTCAGCTGAGTACTGAGTTAGTACAATACCTTTATTGTATACCACTAATTTCAGTTAAAAGAATTAAAATATTCATTCTAAATAGAATCCAATATATAGAATAGCTAAGTATAAATCCATCAAGTAATGTGTTAGAGCTATATTTATTTTTTCACTATACCCACTTTATGATAGGAGATAATAAATTTAAATAAATGTAGAAGTATATCATGTTCTTGAAAACTTTAATAATATAAAAACATCAATGCCATTCCCAAATCAATTCTAACACAAAAGGAATATGACAAGAACAAAACATGTTTCTACTGTTACCTAAAATGAAAACTAATTACACAAGCTTGCTCAGACCATTTTGCATGTTGGATTTTTTTATCTGCTTATTATATTAGGATGTCTTAATAAGTTACCACTTTTCCTAACTTTTAATAGCTCTTACATTAATTTTTTTAATAATGATTCATTTACTTAACTCAGGTCCCCAGTGAACTAATGGATTTTGAAAATGTTAAATAATCTGTTAACATCACAAAAAGAAAAACCACTGTGTATTTTCTAACTCCTGATGAAAGAACAGAACATCACATAGGTCTTCTTGTCAAAATATCAAGCCCATATCTGCTCAAGTCTCTAGATCTAACTTTCAGTTTATAGATACACTGGGGACAGTAGAACATGAAAAATGACACCATGAAAGCAAACAGCGAAACCTAAGATATAGAAATTCTATGACCTCTTAAAAGATAAACTTCAAAATGAAACTAAACAAAGAAAAGGAAAGGAAGTTTTAGATTAACAGAGTTAGTAATCAAATGCCATCTAGGTACTAGATCATAATCTAAAGCCAAACTGCAATAATTTTTTCCCCAACTGCAATAAATTTTGTGGAATAAATGAGAATGTTTTTGAATACTATTTTGTGTTATAAAAATTACTGTTAGATGTTAATATGTGACAATAGCATTATGTTCATAAGTTCTCACAAACATAATTACTGAATAACTGTGTGTAAAGTTGCATGATGTCTGGAATTTGCTTCAAACAACCCAGTAGGGGTTAAGTGTATAGATAAAACAAGAATTGCCATAAGTTAGTAAGTGTTAAAGTTGAGTAATAAATACAGGGGGGTTCACTCCATGATTCTCTCTACTTTTAAAATGTTCTGTAATAGGAGCAGGATGGAGTATGATGGTGAATTGTGGGCATTTTTGGTGGCAGGAAAACTGGTTTTCCCACCTGAGAGGAGAAATCTTATATTGTGAAAGTTTTAAAATGTCGTTTAAAAAATAAATTTAAATTATAATTAAGTAATTTCTATAATAGAAAGTTTAAAAGGCAAACCACAATGTTTCCCCCAAATCTGCCCAGTTTCTGGTTTTCCTGAGGCAATAACTATTCATAGTTTTCTTGTGCATCCTTCCAGAGTTTTTATGTAACAGATTCTTTTTATGATTAATACAACTTTCAAAAATATATTTTTAAAAGACAGATTTCTTGGGAAGTATTTAACTTTCAGTCTACCGGTTGACAGTTACTTGAATTTGTTCCATAAGACTGATGCTCATTTCCTTTCTGACTTCCGTGGACACAGCCCCAGATCATTGGGAGCAGGGCGAGTGCTTGAAAATAATGACAGCAGATTCATTCCTGGTGACTGTTTCCATGGGAATGAATCAACGGCTGAAAACTCTTAAATTTCAGCCTGAGGGTCACAGAAGGCCATTCTATTTTCAAAGGGTTGTGGTTGTTTATAGCTTTTATGTTTGGGGGATGAAAAAATATCAAACATAAATTTATGTCATTGAAGAACATTACCTAATCTTACATATGAAAACCCAGCCATTATTCAAGGAGATCTGATGTATATTGTGTTCACACACAGCCCTGGTCATGAGAGGCAGCTAAACCCATTATCTTCAATTTGACTGTGATTATGTTGAAATTCTGTCATTCTATACATTTTAGAGTAAAATATAGACTGGTGGGGATCTTAAAGAGTACTGGTTCACAACTTTGAGTATTACTAAAAGAACTTTCTGTGGGCTAATTGGAATGCGACAAATGTCAAGCTGCAAATGGGATTAGTTCAAGTTAATCTTTGACAAGAAGCAAAACACAAAGAGTTTAAGGAAGGATAGAAATGGCATAAATTCCTAAATGGAAAAAAGTTTTGAGAAAAGCTATTTAAGGATATTTCAAATAAATTTAAATAATTATACTTAATCCAAAGGCTCTTTGTACATCTGTCTTTTATTGTTTAATAATACTAGATTGTGGATGTAGAACAATACATGGTTTCTTCTTTATGCACATCCATCCACACAAATCTTGGCAATACATCATCTGGGAAAATTGTTTTTTGGGTGATGAATTGCCAAGTTAAGAGAATTATAGTCCTGCTATCACACCTTCATTTTCAGAGCATTTTATAAAATATGTTTTTATATGAGACAAGGGTATTGTTATGATAAGAGTTAATATAACACTTTTACAAGCAGCCTAGAAATGTAGATTTGGACTCCACGGTAGTAGTATATGGCAAGGTAGATAACATATGTCTTTTATTTAACTGTACTATTAACACCTACTTCTGCAAGTGAAACACAGACATAGGAATAATATGTGACATTTTTAGTTAATTCATTAAAAAATAAAAGACAAATGAGTTTCAGGTGTAGCACCAAAGGATAGTAAAATTGCCCATGTGATGGAAATTTATGGTGAAGGAGGGGGCGGATAGACAAAGGGTCCAAAGCTGCATTACATGAAAGCCATAAATTCCTCATTTCCTTATTTTAAATCAGCAGTAAAGGAGCCCTCCCTGGTGGCCCAATGGGATGAAGTGCAGCACCATGAGCCTAGCTGCAGCCACAGCCACTTTGGCAGGAGTTCGATGCTTGGCCGGGGGGTGGCCCACGAAGCACGGCAGAACTGTCCTGTTATGCCCTCTGCTCCCCTCAGCAGTGTACTTCATCAGTCTGCCTGTTCTGCTCCCCGCTCTGTCTCTGGTGAATCCTCTCACCGACCAGCACCTTTGGCCTGTACCCCAGTTCTGTATGTGTAAGTAAATAAATAAATGTTCTGTTTTTACTTTTTTTTAAAGATTTATTTATTTATTCATACAGAACTGGGGTACAGGCCAGAGATTTGGAGGGTGAGAGGATTCACCAGAGACAGAGCAGGGAACAGAACAGGCAGATCAACGAAGTACACTGCTGAGGGGAGCAGCGGGCGGGTCAGGAGAGGTCTGCCGCGCCATGTGGTCACCTCCAGGGCAGGCAGGAATCGAACTCATGCGCAAGTGGCTTAAGTTTCTTAGTGCTGTGCTTTAACCCGCTGCGCCACCAGGGAGGGCCTCTGTTTTTATTTTTAAAGAAAGATAGAAAGCAGTAAATAATCAAATTAGGTAGTGACTTTATGTAGGTAAATTTTAGAACCTTTTTTGAGTCATTTAAAGCTAATTAGCAGTTCTAAATATTAGAAAATTCCCCAGGCTAAAGAGTTATTCTCTTGTAGAAAATTGTAATGAAGATACACATTTGCAAAGAGCACACAGTTTTCTCAAAATGAGAGATAGTAGGTCAAGCAATGAGAAACGACTACAATAATACAAGCTAACAAAACAATAAGCAATTTACAATTTCTAGGCTGAAGGACATAGAAAAGTGCCCCCATGAAAATTGGATTGTTTGAAACAAGAAATAAATTCTCAGCTGTGTCCACTAGATTATTGTATCTGCTCTCCATTATTTTTTTATACATATCTGACTTAGAAAACATTCTGCAAGTATATGTTAAAATAACAACATATTGGGCCCTCCCTGGTGGCGCAGCGGGTTAAAGCACAGCACTGAGAATCTAAAGCCGCTTCCTCATGAGTTCGATTCCCGCCTGCCCCGGAGGTGACCACATGGCGTGGCAGACCTCTCCTGACCTGCCCACTGCTCCCTCAGCAGTGTACCTCGTCAATCTGCCTGTTCTGTTCCCCACTCTGTCTCTGGTGAAGCCTCTCACTGCCCCTGAGCCTCTGTCCTGTACCCCAGTTCTGTATGCACAAATAAATAAATCTTTAAAAAAAAAAAATATTTTGCCTTTTGTTGGTCTGTCCTGATACTTAATTTACAGTGTCATTTTACCATCAGAAAGAAATGACAAATATTAAAATTTCAAAACTTGCTTACTGACTTTCAAGTTTTTTAGGTGCATAGTTACAAATTCACTTACATGTGTTTAGACTAATGATCTCAAGAATCATTCTGATCATTTTTGTTTTAATACTTTTCATTTTCCTCCTGGCCATCTGTAATTACACAGGTACCTTTCCCCCTCCTTTTCCTATAAAACCTATGCATTTAAAATGTAAAATAAAACTACTTTTAATATTAAAACTAAGTATAATTTGGGGCAAAATGGAGTTATCTTCTATTAGAAAATAGTCCATTTTAGTCTGCTTTGTGTAAGCGAAAAACACCCAATACCTTGGTTGTCAAGCACCATCTGTATTCCATATTCCATCCTCCCCTGCCTGTGTGAACCTTTATAATGCAGAGTAGAGTATTTCCCCATCCATCAAGACCTGACACTAGACTAGCTTTTTATGGGTACATGAGAAAACACTTTTTGATCTGTTGAAGAAACTGAGGCTGGGGAGTTCCATATAGCACATCTAAAATCATCTGCAGAGTAAGTGGCAGAACCAGGATTAAAAACTCAAGTCTGAACTTATGTCTCTAGGGCTTTTTCTGGCTGAATCAAAATGTGCACCACGTATGGACAAGAGTTCATTTTAAAATGATGGAGTCATCAAAAGAATTGTTCATGAAGGTGCTACGTCAGAAAGGAAACATGCTTTTGTATATAGGACTGATGAATTTATTTCCATTTTGGCTTTAGTATTCGGCAGTCACAACTTTCCAGCTTAGAAAAGAAATACATAACCTGCCAAGCCGTCTACAAGATCAATGTCCTCTATGTGATAATTTTTAGTGGCATATTAAAGGCATATGTCTTAGAGTATGCTTTGGAATCAGAAGATGAACTATGAGAATGCAAACCTTCTCCAGATCATAAAATGCAACAGATTATGCCAGTGTAGCATATGGGGCTGGCGGCCTTCCTGCAGTGAAATAAATTCAGAGGGATATTTCAGGGTCTTATTCCTACGAAGAAGACAGAGTATTTGGGCATTCATCCATTTCTTATCTTTAATTCAACAAACACTTGTCAAGTGCATTTTCAGTATATTAATAACAACTTAAGTAAAACTTTCTCATCTGTAAAGTCAGGTGGAAACACAACCTAACATGGAATTGTAAGATTTAAATGAAAGTGTATGAATAGGACCTAGTATAATACATGGTATATAGTACTCCTTAAAACATGTTAGCTATGACTGTTAAATTCTACAATGCCCTTGACAATGTCCTCGATGGTAGAGATTTGAAGGCAAAGTTGACATAGTGTTTTTTTGTTTGTTTGTTTTTAACATTTATTTATTTATGCATACAGAGCTGGGGTACAGGCCAGAGGTATAGGGGTGGTGAGAGAATTCACCAGAGACAGAGTGGGGAGCAGAACAGGCCAACTGACAAAGTACACTGCTGAAGGGAGTAGTGGGCAGGTCAGGAGAGGTCAGCCACACCATGTGGGTCACCTCCAGGGCAGGGATCAAACTGATCCTGAAGTGGTTTTATCTTCTTTGTGCTATGCTTTAACCTGCTGTACCACGAGGGAAGGCCCTGACATAAGTGTTTTTATCAGAAAACCCAAGTTGTAAAGAGAGAAAAACACATAAACTAAAGCTAAGTAGATAAGATATTAGAAGATTATATAAAATAGAAAAGGAAAACAAAGGTGAGAATAGCCAATACAGTAGGGAAATGAAGTTCAAGGAAGTGTGACCAAATCTTGAGAAATAAGTAGATGTTCTCCAGGTAGAGTGGAGATGAGGGCTGGATTCCAGAAAAAGGGACTTGCAGGTGCAAAAACAGTCTTAAAGACAAGGAAAGCCTGTCTTCAAGGAATAATTCAATTATGAAGACGACTGATGATAGGTGCTTGATGGAAAGAGGAAAGAAATGAAGGCAGAGAGATAACCCATAAAAGAGTTTCCTGTCAGTAAAGAGAAATCACCGAAGTGCTTTCAATAAGAGGGTATTGTAACTTGATCTGTGCTTTACAAAATTCATGAATCAAAATATGGAATATGAAGCGGGGTAAAGGAAAGAGAATGAGACTGGAGGCGATCAGAATAGTTGGAGACAGTTGAAATAGAGCAGAAAAGCAGTTACAAAGGCTTGAACTGTGTGCAGCAGAAATGGCCTAGAGTGAGTGATGGACTCAACGGAGGGCAGAATGGAACAGAAGTTGTAATCAATTGGGTGAGGTAGCAGTGACAATAAAAGTTGGGTACCAATATTTCTGACATAGATGCTTCACAATGTGTCCAACAATGTGAGGAGTGGAAGAAGCAGTGGAGGAAAAACAAATGTGGAAAGAGAGATAATAAGTTCTGCTATAAACACAGGAAATTCAAGATGCTGCTAGAACATCCTGTGACAACATGCAGTAAGCTATTGATATGATGAAGACGTGAGGCGAGAAATTGAGGTTTAGAGTCACTAGAATCTCAAGATCGTTACTTTCAAACACTGTACCATGAGAAGTTGCATAAAGCCTGAGAAAAGTCTTTAACATTTGGAGCTAAGAGGTTTGTTATTACTTCAATGTTTGTCAGGGCAGGTCTAGTGGGATCCAAACTGTGATAGATTTCGTGGATTGTGTGGTCATGTGTTTCACATATTTGTGTTTATTGTGCATCTCTATGTGTTTGTGTGTGTGGCTGTGGGTGTGCGTATATATATATATATATATATATATATATATATATATATATAAAATTTCCTCTTTATTCCTCTTTATATATTTTTTATATATATATAATTTCCTCTTGCTTAGATTGCTGGCTTCATAAGACTGCTGAAATACTTCCTATTTTATGTGTCCTTTCCACTCATGTTTCCATAAGTTTCTCATGGATCTCTCCTTGATTCAGTAGCCTAAGGATCCACGCATTGAGTTACAAATTTTAGGAAACCGAAAGCCAAATTTGGCAGGGAAACTTTCAAAGTTTCAGCAATAATAAGGACAAGTAAAACCAATGCAGGATTCTTCTTCCTAAGGAAAATGACTTTTCCCAAAAAGAAAGAGCCACTCTGTGAATACAGTCGCATTTCTCAGAACAAGTCTTGAAAGGAACTTTCTTAAGGGGAATATCTGGCAGACCTGCTGAGTGTTCCTTAAGTCAGCTCAATATGAAACAGTGCCTTTCAACTTCTACTATAGGATGAGTTTTTTCAAAAAGTTTTAAGAAATTCTGAAGAGATGGTTGTTATGTAGATTTCCACATGAGGAGAGCAGATTCTTCGCCCTGCAAGCCTCTGGGCTCCAGTTTAACTCCTCCAAACTCAAAAATATGAACAGATAATCTGTATTGGAATTTTTAACTTTTTATTTTCAATTAATTATGATTCACTGGAAATTGAAAAGATAGTACAGAGAGGTCACATGTACCTTTTCCCAGTTTTTGCCAAAGTTTACATCATACCTAATTATAGTACAATATCACCAATCAGGATGCGAACATTGGTATAATGTGTATGTGGTTCTATGTGGGTTTTAGCAGAGGTATGAATGACATAATACTGTAACTATTATGTATTATTATATAATACTACCATTAAGATACAAATTTTCCATTGCCAGAAAACAAAAATTTGCCCCATGCTTCCTTCTTGTCATTTCAAAAATGTTATATAAATGGAATAATATAGCATGTGATCTCTTGAGATTGCCTTTGTCATTTAGCATAATGACCTTATGATCCATCCAGGCTGCTGAATGAATCAATAGCTCATTCCTGTTTATTGTTGAGTGGTAGTTCATGAAAGGTATTATTCCACAATTTAACCATTCACCCAGTAAAGGACATTTAGGTTGTTTTCAGTTCTTTAGTTTTCAGTGAATAAAGCTGCTATGAATATTCATGCACAGATTTTTGTATAGATGTAAGCTTTTATTTCTGAGATGAATGCCATGAGTGTGATTGCTAGGTCATATAATAAGCATAGATCAAGTTTTCTTAAGAAGCTGAGGAGCTAGTTTTCAAAATGGCTGCATACGAAATGACAACCCCAGTGCAGTGTAGCGCCCTGTCCTGAAAAGCAGTTTGCATTGTCACTATTTTTTTATTTAAGATATTCTAATAGGTTTGTAATGATAGATCATTGTGATCTTAATTTGCATGGCTCTGATAGCTTGTGATGTCGAACATCTTTTCATGTGCTCATTTGCCATCTGCATATCCTCTTTAGTAAATGTCTCTTTACATCCTTTGCTCATTTTCTAATTGAATTGTTAGGGCTTTTTGTAACTACTGCGTTTTGAGGGCTCTTTATATATTTTATTTATATGTGTGTGTAAAATCGGATATGTACATAACCTCTTTTGCATGTAATTTACAAATGTTTTTTTCAAGTATGTAATTTTGCTTTTTCATTCTTTCAACAGGGTATTTCATAAAGCAAAAATTCTTATTTAGATGAAGTTCAATTTATCATATTTTCCTTCTACATTTCATTCATTTGGTGTTGTGTCATATTTAAATTTTAGATGAAAATTCATGTGAATTTCTGGAGAAAAGATGATCAGTATGGTGTCCAGAAAAATCATCATGCCTGAAGTGATATATGTCTGGGCTGTGCTTCAAAATAATGCAGTTTGGATGGTGGGATGAGAAAAAAGTGGGTGGGGTAAAAATGAACAATAATTACTATGAATGGATAATTGCTGAAACAGAGAAGATAGGCACATCAAGTTCAGTATACTATTATTTCCACTTTTGTGTATGTTTGAGATTTTTCCATAATAAAAAGTTTTTTTAAAATGTATGTCTTTGACTAAATAATCCAATTTGAGGAGCTTTGCCCTAAGGAAAAGATTGAAATGATGGAAAAAGAAAGTTATTTGTATAGAGATGTTTATAGCAACATTATTTGTGAAACTGGAAGGAAAAATAAAAAATACAAATAGCTAATGATCAGGGAATGGCGATATAATCTATGCTATAATCATCCCAGGGTACCATTATGGGGCCATTAAAGTGATAAACGTGTGGCTGAAGATACATGAAAAGTTTTTTATAAAATAATGTTAGACAGAAAAAACAAAACACAATCTTTTAACTGTAATTTAGCTAGTCATAGTATTGGAATAATGTGATTTTATATTTCTCTGGCAAATTTTAGTTCATTCCCCTTAAACAATTTAATAATTTCAGTTGCTATAAATGAAAGTATATGACAAGAAGCTTCAGTCCCTTCTAAACAACACTGGCAGGTCTAGGCAGTAGGGCAGGCTAAGGGTCTCTTGCTCCTTCACTTCAGAATGAGGGTGAACAGCAGTGGTACACAGTATAGGAGGAAAAAATCCCTCCAACATCCACCCTTCAGCATCTTGATAATGTATTAAAATTCCTGGCAGTTGCACAAGCATTTTGCTAAAGTTAGAAAAATAAAAGCAAATGCAAGCATGATAGACATTAAATTTTAAGCCAGTATAAAACAAACTTTTTAAAATTGCTAGTGAGATATAGTTTAATCAAGTGTAACATGAGGGAAAATTTGCCCGAGACTACTATAATGCTTACCAATAACTTCCTGAATAAATGTGGTGAGTCAAGAGAAGGGATACCACCATGGGTTCTGAGAGGTACCAATTCTAGTTACATTGAAAAGTGTGGTAGTTTTAAAAGATTTCCACAGATTCTTTGATACCCTTCTTCTGAAAGGTAGAATGTAGTTCCCTCCCTTTAAGTATAGGTTGTACTTAGCAAGTCCTAGTACACATGAAGAGGTGGTTTCTCATTAAAAAAAAAAAGAAAGAAAAATTTTACAGAAAGGAAGATGTGAAGGTATGCGTCTTCCAAAGTTGAACTTACAGGCATGTGACTCCCTTCATGTTTCACCCTCAGATCATTTGCTCTGAGAGAACAACTATCATCTTGTGAGGATAACTCAAGCAGCCTTATGGAATAGTTCATATGGGAAGGAACTGAAGCCTCTTACCAATAGCCAAGTGAACTTAAAAGCAAATCTCTGGCTCCATTCAAGTCTTAAGATGAAAGTAGCCCCCGATGACCCCCCCACAAGGGTCCCTGAGCTAGTATCACCTAATCAAGCTAGTGCTGAATTCATGACTCCCAGAAATTGTGAGAAAATAAACCACTGTTGTTTTAAACCAATAAGTTTGGACAGATTCATTATGCCACTGAACTTTCTAAAGACTTCTGGAAATTTTAACATTGTTCTTAAAAATAAATGTTTAGTGATGTTTTATTTATTCCTCCTAATCCCTTATTGTCACCTATGAAACTATGTTGTTGCTATTAAAAATTTTGCAAACTAGAATTTTTTACAAATTCTAGAAATGTAAAAGGACTTCAATATCTAAAATATGCATACCAGCATGAAAATAGTGGTGCTATAAACAACAATATTAAGGTGAAAATGATTTTGATTATAGTTATTTGAACATTAATAACTTAAAATATCCTTTATATTCATATTAGTTTCAAAACTTTTGTGTAAAATGTTCCACTCTTTGAAATTTGTCTTATTTGTATTTTTGTTTATAATTTTAATATCAAAGAGAAGGGGAAAAGAAAGGTGGATATATTCTAAAGCTTATGAAAATAAAACCCCTCCTTTGTAAAAATATTCCTCATGTACCTAGCGCCACATCTTTTTAGATATTTGAAACATCTTTTTGTGGAAACAAAAGTATTATTACTTGAAATGAATACTAGTTCTAAATTGTTCATTTTTAAATATCAGAAGTATTTATATTTTAATGTTTTTAAATTCTTATTTTCAGTGTTATAGAGGTCGATTATTTTTGAGAAAATATTACATGACTAGCTATGATCTAAATATCCCTTTAGTGCTTTCTGTGACTGTTGGTTGAAGTTATATTCTTTTCCTTCATCAAGGGTTCAACTAATATTTGAAACACTGGAGAAGTGTTCTGGAGTCTTGAAAGAAAGGCTACACATTTCAAAATCTTTGATACTTTCACACTAGTATAAAAACTGGCAGGCTTATTCTGTAATGACACTGTCGGCAAACTCCATAAGAAAGGCTTTGAATTTCATCCTAGGAAGTAATTCAGGGAGAAACAGATTCACTTTCAAATGCCGCCACAGAAATGACCTAGTGGAATGTCTTTCCACCAAAGATGTTAGGCTATTTCTCCATGTTGGGTTGGAGGAGGAAGGTGAGGGTTAGGATTCTTCATTATGCACCACAGAAGCTAAACTTTGGTACCACAGGACAAACAAAAGCTTTCTCTGTCCTGAAATTTGTGAAAAGAGAGATTCTAATAGTTAAAAAAAAAATTCTGATTAATATTTCTGGCTTAAGAGACAACTATATAAGATTTGATGGGATAATAAAAGGATGATACTATAAATTAAGGAATCTATCCTTTGGGGCATAACAAAATAACCTCTAGAAGCAAGAGCATCAGTTTTTCATTTCTGTGCATTTGGAGAATGCACAAGTAGAAAACCATTAATTTGACAGTTTGTGGGACATCTCCACAATGAGTATGGTTGAGTAATGAGGGAGATTGTGCAGAACTCATGCCTGTGCCCACAGATGTTTAACAGATTCCTATGTGGCATCTGTGCCATTGAAATTACACTCATTAAACTTACAAATAGGTGACTTATCACTCACAGCATAGGATTAGATCTCATAATATGGAAGAATTACAAGTCAATGCATAAATTGACAATAAAATGGGAATATCAGATGTCATATATAATATGAGGTTTATCAAGAAAAAAATAGCAAACCAAAGTTTACCATGATTTCTTACTTTTAAGAAGAAAATGATAGATGCAAAAATAAAAATGTGGAACATGAGACATTGTCTTACAATTATATTACTAGCCACACTTTTGTTACTGTTGTTTCCTAAACAGTACTCAACAGTGCTGTGTGATATTTAATAAAAACTAAAATACATAGAGAATATTAAATATTGAATATGTAATATTGGGTTTTACATCTGTTGCTAAGGATCTACTGGAACAAAATTCCCAACAGTAGCTAAAATAACTTTTATCTATGAAGGCAAGTCTATTGTCCTTAGGAGAAGCTTTGAACTTTGTATAGTTCCCAGGAGTAGTGTTGGTTTACTTGGGATCTTTCTTTTACTGTAGGTCATACTGATTGTTAGAGTGAAGGGAAAAGTCAAGAGTTGAGGATAGATGGAATCTATCTTGACTTACCAAGTTCACATGCTTCACAGAACTCTAACTAAATTCTTCTATTCCTAAGGAAACTCTGAAGGAATTATGTTTATTGACTTTAGATAGGAGAAAGCCATAGATTCTGTGGTGATAATCTTAACAATGTATTTAAAATCACTAAATAAATATTTGTGAACTGTTCTTTATTCTACTTAAGGTCATAAATTACACAGAGGGGACAGCCTTCAAAACCATGGCTGAAGAAACCCCTCATCTAGCCTGAGTAATGATTACAATTTAAGAGAAAGGGACAAGTTGGTGCCTTTTTTGTAATGGATGGACTTTGGAGATTGCCTTCTTGAAGATGAAGGAAGGGATCTCATGTGACTTAGTGACTTCAAAAGTACAAATTACTTATAAAGGCAAGATGCAATAAGAAACATTACTATTGATTTTGTAACTTAACAAGGCAAGATGTTAAGTTCTTTCAAGGAAGCCAAGCTAGTCATATACAGATTTTATTTTCACAGAGTTCTTTCTCATCTGGAAATAACTGTATAATTTAACCATACTTGTTAAAATTTTAAAAATTACTTTCTTCCCACATATTGCCTCATATAACTAATCATTCTAGGGTGTGTGGATGTCAGCCCCAGAGGAGAAAAGGACCTAAAGAACACCCTGAGGATGAGCAGGGTCCTCTCAGTGACATCAGCACACTCATCTCAGCCCCCTGAGACTCCACGGTGGGAATCTTCACTGGTGGACATGCAGTGACAGACTCCTCGGAAGGGAGGTTGAGAAATGATTGAACACTAACAATACAAGTCAATGTAAGATGAAATCTGATGATGAAGGGCTATCTAGATCTAACTCTTTGCTGCTTCCTACCTGTGTGAACTTGACCTGGCTTAAACTTTCCAAACCTCAAGTGCCACATCTGTAAAATCAGATAGTAACAGAAATATGTTCATAACTTTAAAGTGAGATAAAGAGGTCAGTGAAGGGATTTAATATAACTAGCACTCAATAAATTTTAGACAATATGGATAGTGTTCTAAAACAGACTCAAAAAGTTTCAAATTTAAGTAGAGAGAATGCTGTTTTTGAAATAATCTTAAAGAAGAATTTAAATAGAGACTAAATTAGGAAAAGCCTTCAATTGAGTAGGATTTGACTAAATGGTCCTAAGTTTTCTTGTTACATTCTACATTGAAATGCAGTTGAGTACAGGAACTTTTGCCCTTTGGCAGCCTCTATAGAATGAGAGCTGTGTGAGCAAATGGTGATTATATACTTAGTAATTTTGTATAATTCAGAGTTCACTGGTCAAGGTCATGCTTATAATTCTTTATCTCATTTGTCCTCAGCTGTCCTGATTCTCATTATCTGTGAAGATTCACATAGAATAATTTATCAAACTTCCCCCCGAAACTCCTAAAAGACAGTTGACTAAAGAGAAACAGCCTATGCTGAATTTTATTTTGTCAGAAATATTGCCACCCTTGGTGTCTGTTTGCTGTTGCAGTTGTTTGAAGCCCTTCCCAAGCTGTTTCTAAATTATCCGACCATGTGACTTCCCTAACTGTTTGCTCAAGACTCCAGAGCACGCCTTCCTGCTGGTGCTTCTGTGAGAATAGAGCCCTGCTCTTCTCCATCTTTCTATTCTTTCCTTTGAAGACCTTTCAAAATTTATGCAAATTCCTCTCTCTCTCTCTCTTTCTCTCTCTCTCTCTCTCTCTCTCTCTCTCTCTCTCTCTCTCTCTTTCTCTCAACTAGAGCTGCCAAAACAAGAGACTAAGGCATAAATTTATTTTTCATCATCTGGGAACAAAAAGTTCCAGGTAGGGTGTCAACATGGTTGTTTTCTAATGAGAACCATTTTCTTGGCTTGGAAACAAGACAATACCCCTGGAGCACAACTGCTTTCTTGCTGTGTCCTCACATGGCAGAGAGAGACCTCCAGAGTCTTCCTCTTCTTGTAAGGGCACCAGTCCTATGGGATCGAGGCCCCACCCTTATGGCCTCACTTAACCTTCAACTCTTCAGAGACCCCATCTCAAGATAGAGTCACACTGGATATGGATCTTGAGGGAGACACACTTCAACTCATCAAGCCCTCCCCTTCCCTCCAAGACTATTCCTCCTGCCTTTCTCTCTCTTTCTCCCCACAATCTTCCTCTCTCTCTCCATATGCTCTCCATTACTTTTGGATCTTCATAGTCTCTATGTTCTAGCCTATTCCCATACTGCTCCACACAACACATTTCTCATTGGTGGATAATTTTTTTATGTCTGTATCTTACTCCTTTATTAGACAGTAACTCAGATGGTTACTGAGGCAGCACTGTACTTTGTGGTATCCTCACAGTCTGGACATACAGAAGAACTTCTTAAAGATGTTACACGATTGGCTCATTTAAAAGAAAATACCTTCAATCAGTGAAATTATCAATGGCATTATTAAAAAATACAGAAATTATCAGTGGTATTTTTGAAGGTTTTTTATGAGCTAGACATTATTCCAAGTACCTAATAAGTAGTAATTCCACTAATATAATTAACCTATTTTACTTAAATGTGACTCAAGTGTTAAACCATAATCCAAGTGCTTTCTATGTCACCATGACCTGCAAAATAGTTATATTCATATGTAACACTCTAGAAATGAGAACACTGATGATCCATGAATGTCCCCAATACGACTGGCTAGCTAGAGGTGACTGGAGCACAAGCAGATTGGTCTGACACTCACTAGGCACCAGCCCACACTGCCTAGGAATTGACTGAAAAAACACTCACCAAGAAGTGACTCCGTGAGAGATTCGGCCTCAACCTCTCCACTGCTCCTGTATCAAACCTGCATTCAGATGCTGTTGGGCTTTCACTGAAGGCTAAAGCGCCAGCAAAAATTTTGCACAGCTTTGGATGTTTAAAGCAGTCCAACAGTGAAAGAGAAATTCAGGCTGCTTAAGAGGCTGCCTTCAGTGATCAAGCTGATTTTGTCTGTCATACAGAAGAATTTCCCTCTTCCTGAGGAATATTAGATGGGCACATTTAGTATTCTGCTAGTTCTGGAACAACAAAATACTAAACCCTACAAAGAGTGTGTGTGGAGCCTGACTGTGAGCAAGGATTTCATTCAGAGATGCTAGTATAGTAGTCCACAGGCTGTGTCCTGATAAATTAATACCAAATTCCATACAGAAATGGCATATTTTTGCAATAATGTAATAAATGAAAAGCTAAGTCTAGAGGATACAGGGAAATGGGTTGGTGTATAAATTGGAACCACCTTTTAGGTGACAGTTTGGAAGTATGTATTGACATCATGCTTTGGAGCCAACATTCCAGGCATGTCCGAGCTAACTACAGCAGAATAACATGCAAGGCAACAAGAATCATCTCACTCTGTGGCCCCCGAACCATCCATGGCTAACCAAATGGAGCACTTATCTGAAGGTTTGCTGAATTGGACAGTTGTGGGAGCAGGAGGCATATTTTTAATGTTATTTCTTGCACATAATAAGCAACTCAAAAACTTAAAAATACAGTGTCTAGTGCAAATTTCCTTCTCAGACCCCGTAGTTGCCTAGTTTCTTTCCCCAGATATAACCAATTGCTAGCTTGCAAAGGCTTCCAGAATATCCTATAAATACATGAATTTGTTATCCATGTGTTTTCTGTATTGACAAACTTCTGTATAAACTTATAGTAGGAATGCATGTTATGATCTAATCATTCTAGAGCTCATCACTAACTGCCCTGACTTAAACTATTTCTAGCTGGGAAGGATGGCTACAAATGTCTAAAATTCTACACTCTACCAATATCCTGGGAATTCTTTTTGTTTCCTGCATTGCATGATTCCTCCCTCTTAATCTGCTTTCTTTTTTGGCACATCATCCTCTAGTCACCTCTTGAAAAAGCAGAAAAGCAAATTTTTTGCTTGCCTGAAAATCTCCCCTTTGCTTTGATTGATAGTGCGGCCAAATATAGAATTCCAGTTTGAAAATAATTTTCTTTTTGACTTTGAAAACACTGCTCTGGTGTTTTCTAGAATTGTGGTAAGAAATGTGAAACTATGCTAATTCCTGAGCCTTTGCAAACCTCTAGCTGTTAAGAGCAAGAACAAATAAACTAAGCTGCACTCATATCTATGTTCAAATTCTCCAACTCTGAGTCACATAGAAAGATGATCATGCTCTCTCTTACATGGAAGTGGCCAGTGATCTGTGACGTTTCATTCAAATGTAGGGATTAATTATTAAGATACAGATGGAAAAACTCTGAAAACCCATCTGGTTACAAGAAGTATTTATTATGATCACTGGTTAATGATCATGAAAAGTGTTGCTATCACCCTTCCTATCTTTTTCCAAAGCTCTTTTAGACTCTACTCATTGACTTAGGATAAATGCATTAAAATGGGCTAACTGACCTGTCAGGGTTAATGAAAAGTTTAAATTATAAACATTTAACACTGTTTCAGACATCTGTACTGCAGTGAAGTGAGTTTTAGATCAGACATCTGAAGACCTACATTTAATTAAGTCCCAACTTTGCCACTTATTAAACATGTGTCCAGCTGAGTTACTGTTTTTCCATCTGTAAAATGGCCACAATGCTCGGCTGCTGTGATAATTAAACGTACTACAGACAATTGTCTAATAAACTGTGCAACAAACACTAAACATATTGAGGCATTCTTACAGCAATTTAAACTAGAAAAATTATGTTGTCTAGGGGCAGTCTTTAGGTAAGCTGCTTCATGTAGAAGAGTATTTATGTTGATGTGCTTCCAGGCTGCTCAGTAACTGTTCTATCATAGTTCTAGTCACTTGACCAAATTATTAGAATTTCTGAATAGATAAATATTATTGTAGTTTTATTTTTTTCATTTAGTTGCTTCTGAAGAAGTAAGACCATTTGAAAATAACCTTATGATTAGACATTGGGACTTTGGTAATTTGAAATAAATGGAACCTTATTATTATAACTCGACCATGAATTGGATTTTTTTAATGGAAAATAAAATAGTCTAGAGATGAGTTTCAGGAAGAAGTGATAGTTTTTTTTGTTGTTATTGTTGTTTTTAGATAAAATCCTCCATTTATCTCTTGAGAAACAAACAAACAAGATAAACAATGACTAAAGATTATAAAAAGGCTTTGCTTTTTATAACACATATGATACTGCCCCACTGTAAATGCTGCTGTTTAGGTCAAAGAAATAAACAAGCATCTGAGATTCTGCTATTCTTGAAGAAACACAGATAAATACTGCTAAATATATAAAAAGGGTACTCACCCAAAACTGAAATCAAATGAGAAAGATATAGGAGCTGCTTTTGTTCTTTCTATCACAATTGACTTCATCCAAAATGTCCTCAATTCTAATTTTGCCATACCTTTATGAAAAGCATTCGGTGTAGTTTGGCCTTGATCAAACAATGTCACCCATTTCAGTACTGTCTATTGAGTGCTTAATATAAGCCAAGTATAACTCCAGATATTGTAAGATAGACCACAATTTCTGCCCTCCTGGAGTTCCATCCTACAGGATGAAGTCAAGCAAGGCAAATGCAGGCAGCAGATATTATGAAACATGTGAGGAAATGATCCTGCACCTGTGTGACCTTTCATATGGTGTTTCAGAGAATGGAAAGCCCTGAGTGGAATCCTTTGGTTCCATTGTTAATAACAAAATGTATACACTAAGTCCTCTCAACATTATGGACATGTTCATAGAAATGATGACTTTAAGCAACATGACATAGAACCAAACTCAGTTCTCAGTAACATCATTTCATTCAACAATGAGTGGAATTTCTTTGTTTTCATCAGTGTGGTCATGGAATGTCGTTATTTGAGGACCTGTTGTATTTCTCTATACCTCTGGATGGCAAACCAGGCTCAGGACAGGTGGTTTAAAGAACCTGAGTGTGCAGAAAGCTGATCATTCAACTGGAAACTCCACTCTTTCTCTCTCTCCTTTCATTAAACAAAGCATGCAAACTGCCAGACTGACTTGTGGTATCAGGGGTATTTTGAAACAGCTTAATTTCTAATATTCTGTCCTATTCGCCTCGTGAGTACGTTCATACTTGTCACATTATGTTTTCCTAAACTTTGGTTGGGAAAATATGGCCTCTGTCACCATAAAGCAAATGCTGAGCTATTGTAACACTGCTCTGCCAGCACCATGCACATAGCAAGGATAAGGGACACCAGCTGATTAACGGAAGCAGCTGCCGCCCAAGATCAGGAAAAAAATATCCGTAATTCTTATTAAGCCAGGATGCACACTGGCATCACAGAGCAAGAATGACTCCGGACTTTTGAAGACAGAGAAATTTCAAAATGTCTAAAGTCATTTTGAAGTCATTCAAGAGAAGGAGTGCTACTTAACAGTGCTGCTTACTTCATTCTGTTGCCTGTTGCTTTCCAAATTGGGTGAGAAAGAACCTTGTAAGTAGGGCTCTCCTGGGGAACTTCTGTATACCTCTGGATGGAAACCAGACTCAGGACATGTGGTTTCTAGCTCCATCTAGCTCCTGCCCTGCTGTTTTCCTATTGCAAACTCACCATCCAGATTTTTGACGAGGACATGAAGACCTGAAGCCACAGCCGTGGTTAACATAAGCTCCTCAAGATAAATCAGAACCTCTCAGCTATGTCTTATTTGACGGAGAGCTTCCTTTCTTTTTAATAACAAAAATAGCAAACTGCAAAATTCAAATCTATATTTGAATTTTGATGTGGCTTGACAGGGTTTGCTAGATGGAGCTAGAAGTTCCACAGGAGAGCCCTACTAATAAGGTCAGAGTTCTTCCTCACCCAATTTGGAAAGCAACGGGCAACGGAATAAAAAGGTTACTCTGTAAGTAGCACTTCTTCTCTTTAATGACTTAAAGATATTGCAAAATTATTGTTCTCCTTTCTGATCACATCCAGTGAGATGAAGTGTCACTTGTTCACGTTGCTTGATTCTACTAAACCTAATGTTACAGATTATTTGAGCCAAATCAGACTTTACAGGTCTCCTAGTCCAAAATCTCACTTACAGATGAAGAACTGGAGACGGAGCCACAATGTTAGTCAATTGTCGTGTCAGGGACCACTGACTTCAATTCCATCATGTTCTACTAAACGTGGTAATACACTCAGTAATATTTCTACAGATTCCTCCCATCTGTAAGATTCTGTACTAGCTTGGGGAGGAAGTGGAACCCCTCTTATGGAAAGCAGGGAGGTAAGAAAGATACTCGGGTATACAGAAAAGCAGAACTACCTCCCCCTCCCCCAGCCCCCCAATATCCTAAAGGACCCCTTGGCTTTGCGGGCATTTTAAAACATGTTTCAGCCTGTAGATGGCGCAGTTGGGAACAGAGTGATTTAAGGTTAATGGTCTTTCTGACCCCCTGTATTTGAGGACTTTAATTTATGTATGATGCAATATTGATCAAACTATAAAATGGTATGATTCTTGACACATAATATAGTTTTAGTCAATGTGATATTGAAAACTTAACTTGAACAAGTGTGAACAGATATCCCTTTTCATCACAGTGGATTTCTAAAACTGATGTTGTTTATAAAGATGACTGCAATAAAATAGGCTGTAGTTACCATAGGAACATCTCTGGTGTTATAAGTATATGGAGGGAGGGATTATTTCTTGGCCAAAAAAAAAAAAAATCAAGCCCCAATAGATGGGGAGCACCTGAAATGGATAAAACCAATTGGCCATTCATTTGACTTAGAGATGAAGTATTGACTATAATGTGAATTAATTCAATATTTAATTTATCATCATCAAATCTACCTCCTTAAATTTTATAAGAGCTTTGATGCATTAATTTAAATAATCCAATTCTCTTATGCTTTCCACTGACTTTGAACAGCTCTTTTGGTCCTCAGAAAACAAAATTATTACAAAAAATTCTGCTATCCAGAAGTTTTTTTTGAAGTGATGGGTACTCCGTTTATTTTTGTTTGTGATAGTAACTGAAAATATTTCTGAAAAGCATTAGTTAATCCTGCAACTTCCCTCCCTCCCCCCACCTCCGCCTATCTCCTCAATTTATGTCAAGCTACATGTTAGGGCAAC
Organism: Condylura cristata; assembly: GCF_000260355.1. Lineage (NCBI taxonomy): Eukaryota > Metazoa > Chordata > Mammalia > Eulipotyphla > Talpidae > Condylura > Condylura cristata. The sequence continues at coordinate 37,383,960 of NW_004567102.1, forward strand.
TGTTCACCTATCATTCAAAAAGCACCAGGGTCTGGAAACAATTAGAGCTGCAGTGCATCCTTTATTATCATAGGACCAACTTGACATATGTGGCTGAGCTTTTTGAGTACTTCACACTCCACTGAAAAGCATCAAGCCAATTACCAGACCTTTAGAATGGATGTTTTATACAATAGTTTACAGAATGATAAAGACAGACATAAGCAACCATCAGGCTTACTGGTACTTTCTTTCTTCTAGAGTAGGAACATCGTTACTGGAGATGCTGAATAAAAGGTAGTAATGTAGAGGATTTAATTATGGGTGTTTATTAGGCCACTGGGTAATTGGGATTAGCTCTATTATATAGCACCGAAAGACAGAAAAGAGACTGTAGGGAGTGCTATGATGAATTTTGCATTTTTCACAATTTTTGACAGTTCTTTCTTGCTGGTACATACAAAATGAAGTGAGAAATGGCAGACACAGAAATGCTTAGGAGACTACTACAGAAACCTAGACAAGGGAGTTATGACTTGGACTGGAATGATGGCGATGAACATGAAGAGAAGTGATATCTACCTTTGTGGTCTACTCTAGATGTAGAAAGATTAGCATATGGAAGTGGTAAAGAATGGAATTAACCATGACTCTAGGCATACTGGCATGAACAAGTGAGTGAATAGAGATGCTGTTTGCCAAGATAAGGAATATTGGTAGAGGGAACCATGGCACAAGTATAGGGAGAGTTCAGGCTAAATTTGATGAATATGAGCTATCCAGGTGAAAATATAAAGTAAGCAGCTGTAAATAGTGATCTGGAACTCAACTGAATGTCAATTGAGTTGACAATTAAAATTTGGGAGCACATGTATGCTTACTGAGCTCATAAAAGTAGATGGAAATTCCAGAAGTAGGAATAAAAATAGGATAAAAATGAAACAGGCCCAGGACACACCCTCAGGGGATCCCAGGACAACCGTCAAGGGATAGTGAGCAAAGGCTGAAACACAGAAGAGGACGAAAGAAAAAGAAAAATCTGCAGGTCATTGGAAACCCAAGAAAGGGAATACTGAAGAAATAGGAAGTGTCTGGCAGCATTAGATGCTCTAAGGGAAAATGACATAAGAATATAGATAGCACAAGAGACACGGAAAGGAGAATAGAAAATATATTTGTGTTGCCCTGTTCTTGCCTGTTATCTTTTTTTTTTTAAGAGTTATTTATTTTGCATACAGTACTGAGGTACAGGCCGCAGGGGCGGTGAGAGGATTCACCAGAGACAGAGTGGGGAGCAGAACAGGCAGATCCACGAAGTACACTGCTGTGGGGAGCAGCGGGTGGGTCAGGAGAGGTCTGCCATGCCCTATGGGTCACCTTTGGGGTGGGATCAAACTCATGCTGAAGTGGCTTTAGCTTCTCAGTGCTGTGCTTTAACCCACTGCGCCACCAGAGAGGGCTCATCTTGTCTGTTATCTTTTTAGAATCTTTCTTTTCATGAGCTGCATACTTGATTTGGAGATAAGGTGCCATCATATCTCTGGGACAGAGGTGATATAGGCTATACTATTTACTAATTGTCTTATTTTCCTGTGGCTGTTATAACAAATTACCAACAACTGTGAAACAACAGAAATGTATTGTCTCAGGGTTTTGGAGGCCAGACTTTGAGATGAAATCAAAAAGTCAGCAGGGCCACCATCCATCTTCCTAGAGGATGTAGGGCAATTTCTGTCCTTTTGTCTTCCAGATGCTGGTTACCACCAGCACTCCATGACTTGAGTCTACCTCACTCCAATCTCTGCCTCTATAGTCACAAGACTTCCTCTTAGATGGGTGGAGTGGAAGGATATTTATATGTAGAACAGTATCACTTATAATGGTCTGCAGGGCCCACATTACATGGAAATTTCTTCTGTTGAACACCAAGTTCAGCATCTATAAGACCTGTTTTCCATGAAAATGCAGGACAATACAGCCAATTTTGTTATAGAAGTAACTTTGTTATTCAGTGACAACAAAGGTCACCATTCTCCAGTTTCCTCACCTGGAGTGACTTTAATGTTCATATTCCTAGCAACATTTTGTTCCAGGCAAATGAAATTTTTTTCTGCCATGCACCCCAAAATTCTGCCAGCTGCTCCCTGCTGTTCAGTTCCAAAATTACAAATGTTGGATATTTGTTACAGCAGCACTCTACTACCTAGTGCCAAATCTATATTACTTTCTTTTGACTGAACTTCTCCAGTTACAAGGTTGATCTGAAGAGATAATATATGCCCAGAAAAGACTCAGGACAGGCTTTCTCTGAATTTAAAATACTTTACCTCAAGAGAGAATTCCTTGTCAACTCTCTAGGTAGGACTAGTTGTCGATGGATGTGTCTATGGAATTTTGGGCTTCAGTTTCCTTGTAACATAGACAGGATGTCCTCATTAGAAAAGAAAAAAATCAACACATTAAAAAATACACCTAAGACAGCTGTGGAGAGTGAAGATCTGTTCCGAATCTGATTTGTATATTTATTGCCCCTAGATCAGGACTAAGTTTTTAAGACTCATTCCAAGTTTAATAAAATACAAAGGGCCAGAAACAGAGACTGGCATGAAGTAAACAGAGGGCAGAAGGACACCTAGATCTTCCAGAGACTAATGGAAAAGATGACTTAAGAAGGAGATGGTGGAGTGGGTCAGGTACCTTATAGAAATCTAGGAAGGAGGACCGCAAAAGCCCCCCTCTCTGTTCAGCAATCACAGGTTATCTTGGTTAGTATTCAGGAAGCTCATTGTAGGTAATTGTGAGAACAGAGACAAAATTATAAATGGTTGAAGAATGAGTGGGAGAAGAGATTGAAAGCATATGTGGAAAGAAGAAATTTTGCTGAGAGAATAAAAAAAAATAGAGTGGATGCAGGTAGAATAGGTGATTTGTTGGCAGGAATTTAAGACTTCTATTTTCTCTATTACACTTGAAGCCAATTCTGTGGTAAGTGAAAAAGAGAAAATTGGTAAGGTTTGATGGAACAAGAGATGGAAGTAATATACAGTGAGTCAGGGGCTTGGGAGTTATGAAGAAAATAGAAAAGATATTAAAGATATTGAGAATGACAGGAAAGTACAATACTCCAAAAAAATCCAGAATTTCCTGGACATTTTAGAACTTGGTTGAGTAACCTGAAAATCCATGTTGCAAAGCTGCTGATATTAAACTACAATCAGACCAAGTCTCAAAATCTAAAAAAAGGTTGGCAATCCACACCCCCTTCAACCAGAACTTTTTTAACTAAAGAACTTTTTCATATTTCTTTTTTTTTTCTTTAACTAATAACTCTCTAGGAGCAATAGTACAAACTTGAGCCTCTTGGGAAAAGAAATAGAAGATGAAAGTGGACAAAAAAGATAACCTGTTACCTGTCAGTCCTGAAGATACCCTAAAACTTAAGATGTGAGTGTTCTAAGCTTTTGTGTCCTGCTCATTAAAGCCTGTCCAATCTTGACAACTCAGTTCATGGAGTTTTGTGATGTTGAATGGAATTTTAATAAAAAGGAATAGAACTGAGATAGTGAAAGGAGAGTTGTGTCATATAGTATTGATATTTATTCTTGGCCAAGAATAAAGAATGTAGGAGGAAAAGAAGAAAGTCTGTGCTGGTTTTGATGAAACCGTTAAGCTTGAGTAGTTGAGAGTAAGAAAGAGAATTGAAGGATCAGCTACCTCCAGTGGAGGACAGTAAGAATGAAAGAAGTGGATCAATAATGACTTCTAAGAAGTTTCATTGTGCATTTGGAATGTGTACCTGCTGCAGACGAAGACACGTCTTGCAAGTTTCTGCAGTTCTTGCAGATGTTCGAGGCTATCTTTTCAAGGATATTTGTCTAACAAATAATCTTAGAAGACAGACATGGTGTCTCCCTCCAGAACAAAGAGAAGGCAGGGTGACTGCCCAAATATAAGTGATTCAGATTCCTTAAGCCTAGAATTCTTTGCCTGTAATGCCACTCACTGTGTATTGGAGTTATTTATCCCTCTTTGTACCACCACTTGGGGATTGAAACCTTGGGAACTGGAGCAAAAGTGCTCATACTCTGGCTGCTGTTACCATGGTAATAATCTTTTCATCTTTGACCCAGAACTTCATGTCTTCCACTTGCATCCATGGAACTGTGGCAGATTCATTTATTAGCTTATCAATTTGAATTTCTGAAATCACATTTTTGTGTCAGTTGTGTGAATTTTCATCATGAAGAAACTAGGCTACTTTAGCCATACCCAGTGGGCCCCACTTATGACCAGGTTAGATTCTACTGCTACGTGTTCCTGGAGTCAAACCCTTAACAATAGATTAATACAAATATGGCTTTTATTTCTTTCTCTACTTTACCCTGTAATTGTCCAGAACAGGACATGAGATGACTTACAAAAATTTATAGGATGGAAAATAAAAAGCAAATAAGTGAGGAAATTAGATGGAGAAAAAGAAAAAACAACAAGTGAAATATTAACATATTCACCTATGAATGCTGTCCCTTCCTGGGGCTGGGTCACAGATTTGGTTCTGAGCTCTCTTACAGTTCTTGCAAAGATGAACATGGATAATATCAAAGGTACTTAATTTTCATTGCCTAATTAGGTTAATTAACAGCGCTTCCCTGTACAAGTTTTTTATACCCCTAAATTTAACTTAAATATGAACTGCTAAATTCAAAGACAATTTCCAGTGTTCTCATATGAGCATTGTAGGAGACGAGAATATTTAACTCTACTACTTACTCTTTTTTTTTTTCAGATTTATTTATTTATTCATACAGAACTGGGGTACTGTATGAGAGGGAAAGGGGCAGTGAGAGCATTCACCAGAGACAGAGTAGGGAACAGGACAGGAAGATTGACAAAATACATTGCTGAGGGGACCAGAGAGTGGGTCAGGAGAGGCCTGCTGCACCATGTGGTCACCTCCCAGGCTGGGGATTGAACTCGCACTGAAGCGGCTGCAGCTTGCTTACAGTGCTCCGTCCTAACCCGTTGCGCCACCAGAGAGGGCTTACTCCTTACTCTTTAGTAGAATAAAATTTGTATGAACTGACAGAGTCCCTTAATCTTTCTGAAGATCTATTCTGTCACCTATAAAATAGAGATAGGACCAAACTCACAAAGTTCTCTCAAATCATTCCTACACTCATTCAAAGGGTGACCGAGCATCCAAAGCACAGGTGAGTTCTGAGAACTGGTGATAAGAGTGAAAAAGACCAACATTCCTACCCTCATGACATTTATTTATATCAAGTTGGAGAAATAGGTCATATGACCAAGTAAATATATTGCTAGTTGTATCATTTAATATTACTACTGGGAAAAAATTATTTCCATCAGGCAGAACAGTAAGGGCTGGTAGAAAGCAGAGGGTTATAATTTTAAACTGATCAGAAAAAAAAGCCTTTTGGGGGAGTTCAAGAATGTCCAAGAAAGGGCATTCCATGCACACAAAACTTTAAGCCAAAGGCCCCCAGTATAAGAAATTCCTAACTTTGAAGCACAGCAAGGAGACCAGTGTGACTCAAGTGGATTAAACAAGTCTGAATATTGGAGAAAATAAAGCAGAGAGGTAACAGGGACCTGACTCAGAAAGGTCTTCTATACCATCCCAAGGACTGTATTCTGAGTAATATGGAAAGCCATTGGGGGGAGGCGGTTGAACAACAGGGTGATATGGCTGATTTTTATTTAAATAAGATCATTCTGGCAATTATGTTGAGAATAAATTAATGTGGAAGTAAACATTAGAAAGGAAATAAAAATAAAAGCAAGGAGGCCAGTTATGAAGAAATTGCAATAATATAGGACAAAACAAATTGGTGACTTGGTCCAAGGTGTTAGGAGTGGAAATGAGGAAAATTAGCGCTGCAAAGTTGGATATAAAATTAAAATGACATGCTATATATTCAAAGAAATTTGCAACATATGAATTCCAATAAGAAGATCAAGACCTATGTTTAAGGCATATTTCCAAGGTAACTTCTCAACATAATAATCCCCAAAGGTGACATCAACAATATTATGCTGTCAGGCATAACACAAACATGATAACTGGATAACTTGAAGGAGTAAACAGAGGAAGAAAATCCTCTGTAAAATAATATGTATTATTGAGTTACAGTTTGTGGATTTTTCTATACTTTGCTTTCTACTTTTTTACCATAAACACGTTATAATTTTATAAACTGATTTAATTTCTTTTTCTTCATCTACAAACACTACTGGGCACCTTTCAGGAATCATGTAGATTCTGAGGTGTGGCTCTGAGGGCTGAATAAAAATGACTAAGGAATAACTAAAGACTAGAAATTTCTAACTCAGACAGTGGGCATGAGACTACATTCCTTCACACAGTTCTATGCTAGCCAACCTCAAAGCAAAATCCCACATGCTCATGTGGGTAGTCTGATACTGTTTCCAGATGAATGTGCTGTTCAGCTTTTCTCTGTTGTCTATTCAAATAAGGTTTTATTGTTTATTGCCACACACACCTTTAGAAGTCAGATTTATGCTTTTGGCTGCATATACTCCTCATGAAACTCAAAAAAAATAAAAACTAAAAGCATGGGAAGGGAAGAGTAAGAAGCTGAAGGATTCTTTACTTGGTGAACAATATTGACATTTTCGTTGACTTCAAGATTACATTCACTTCATAGATGAGAATACCGGTCTTCCCATTGGAATTTCAAGAAAGCTTGCACTTATAAATTAGTAAAATGTCTGAGTCACTGCAAGGTTGTGTTTGATCCAAGATTCAACCTTGCATAACACAAGGCATCTATCCTAGAGTCAGTGGGCCCCTCGTTAAAATGCCAATCCTGGAATTTAGCCATGTTAGGGTTAAGATTTTATTGCTGACTACATAATGTTCAATTACTTAAATTAAGGACTTCTGTCAAAGGTTGGTTGTTCTTTGAGAAAGTGAATTTTTTTTGAATGCATGTCTGGATTATAAGGCAGAAATTCCCAAAGGACTTTAGCAAGTACAGTTTTAAAAAATGAATTTTGGGCTAATAACTTGACTCCTGTGTCAAGACACCAGTAAGATGTGAACTACATTGACACATGGTTGTGGACTTGGGAACAGAATCAATCTATTGGGAAATAAGATCAGAAGGAAAAATCAGAAAGTACTGGATAACTCAATGGAAAAACATTCAAAGATATACTCCATTAAACCAGTAGAAGTCTCTTTTGATAACAATTAACCTCACAGACCATAGAGGTTATAAAGTTGAATTATTTATTCAAATAAAAATCTCTAAAAGGAAATGGAAACGATCTTTAAATGGTGCTGTCTTGCACAGATTTTGGGCAATGAACCAAGTTTCCATACAATTTGGCTTAGTATTGCTCTAAGTTGTAGTAGATTATCAAATCAGACAGAAAGCAGCACAGCCCATGTTTGGGACCCAGAATATATATGAATGGTTGCATTAGTGCACGTTCCTCCTGGGTTAGGAAGAGAAGACATGATTCACAGGTAGAATAATTTTTCAGATTTTAGTCCCAAACTGAAAGGATGCTGACATCAAGAAAATTGGTAGAATACCACTGAAGCTTAGCTCCTGCAAATGTGAATCCAAATGATGAGTTCCTTTTGCATCGTGCACAAACGGAAGGGCTTTTCCTAAGAGATTAATGCCTGTCGCAGGGGATGAGGATCAAGCTTCAAGATCGGCAATTTGGTGCTTTTGTGCAATCAATATTGCTTATAGATTTGCTCTGACATGGTGCATCCACTTGAAGGGGGTGGGGGGAAGAAAGTACAAACATATACACTTGAGAACTTCAGGAAATTACCCAAATGCTCAAATCCTTCCCGGGGGCAATGGTTTTCAATAGGAGTTTACAAGATAAATCCATTCAGTGAATACATTTAAAAAATAATAATCTGGCAGCCACATGGAATAACAGCACATCCATACTGGCTGCTTATTGCTCTAAGTTGTAGTAGATTATCAAGAGTCCTTAGTCAGAATGTGTGTGAAATTAGGCCATCAAAAAGGAAGCTAAACAAAGGAGACCCAGAATGACTGAAACAGGCGAGGAAGCTTATCCACTGGCCCTGACAATGCCGCGAGAGCTGCCGAACGTACTCAGAGCCCGGCTTACAAAGAGGCGCACAAAGCCAGCATGGAAATGGGTGATAAGCAGAGATGTGGGCCGTCCAGAGGGAGAGAAGAGGCAGCTGCAACGACAGGAAGCTGGACACAAGATTGAGTCCGTTTGTAAATAGATGCACCCATAGTCAGGCCCCGGGACAGGGGCAGAATTCACTAGTTGGGCATCACTGCCATCACAGAGTCTGCTCTGTGCCATCTTGATGGCTTATGAGTTGCTGATAAGCAAGGTCAACTTCCATGGCCAAAGTTACTTTAGTACCTTGATGAGAGAAAAGATACTGCAGATTCTAAGATTCTAAGTGTGGTTTTAAAAAATATTGCATCTGAAACTAGAGTAAACAGCAAAGGCTAAATTTTCAAAAACAAAAACCACGGCCAGAATTTGTGAGGAAGCCCATTCACACCCACACACTGGCTGGCACAGGAGATGTGGGCATAACTTGCAGGGAAGTTGCTTCCCAAGTGAGAGCGCAGTGACAGCCGTCAGGATTCTCCCAGCCTAATCTTGCAGCTTCTGCTCCCTCTTCTGTGAGTGCACCATCACCATGTTTTTAAAAACTTTTTTTTAACACCTGAGTCACTTCTTTGCCACAAGGGAATGAAGGGAATGACATTCAAGGTATATGCCAAGAAAAGCTGTTTAAAGAAAAAATGTGCAAGAATCATATTTCCAAAATATCCTAAGATGTAGAAAAAAGGAATCCTCTTACACTGTTGGTGGAAATGGAGACTGAGCCAGCCCCTCTGCAAACACATGGAGATTTTCAAAATATTGAAAACAGATCTAACATGTAACCCAGCAACTCCACTCTTAGACATCTATACAAAGAATGCAAAACACTAATTTAAAGGGACATATGCACTCCTATGTTTACTGCAGCACTATTTATGTCAGCAAAGCAATGGAAACAAACTAAGTTCCCAAAGACGGAAGAGGTACACACACACACACACACACACACACACACACACACACACACACTGGAAGACTACTCATTTATTAAAATAAATAAACAAACCTTTGTCATTTGCAATAAAGTTCTATCACTCTGTGGATGGAACTAGAGGGGATTATCTAAGTGAAATAAATCAGCAGGGGAAAGACAATTACCAGATGGTATCACTTATATATAATACAGAGAAACCAAATAAAAGGTCATGTAAAACCAAACCAATAACAAATCCCAGAAATCTGACTATAGAATTGAGGCAACCAGAGAGGCAAAGTGTAGAAAGGGGCAGAATGGACTAAGGTGGAGGACTGGGGGAGGGGTGTGATGTGGTCACAGACACCTGAAGAGTATGATCCTATAGCTCTAGATCATGAACAGTTGTAAACCAATGTTACCGCAATAAAAAGAAAAAAGTTGGATATAAGTTATTGAGAATTGAAAACAAAGGGAAATAAAGCATAGGAAATACAAAAAAAAGAAAAAAGAAAAAAGCTCCATATATTGAAGCTCTCCATTTCAATGCCTGTCATTTTCTAAGGATTGCCCGAATGCTTCCTTTAAAGACATTTGCCAGGTAATCGGTTTTGAGTGTATTTTCTCCTACTGTGGGTGGATAAATAAAAGCAGGTATAAAACCATTATTGAAGAATCAAAGACTGACCAGGACTCCTACAACCTAAATCATCCCCTCTGGATTCTCAAATGGATGAGGGGATATCTAAAGTTATTTTGTATTTTCAGGAGTGAAGGAATAATTTAACAAAAGCTCTGTGAGTAGCACAGCTCATTAGCTGGTCAAAAGGTTAAAGGAAAGGACAGTGGAGAACTTGCCCTTAAGAAAAAAGAAATCCCCCTGGTACGAGATAAAATCGATCTTTAGCTCTAGCACACAGGAATGATGGGGGAAAGAACTGACAAAGAATATTGTGTCCTCCCACTATATCTCATCCCTGTCTCCATATTCACTCGGAGGAAGTTTCGTGTTTTGTAGCTCTATTCTGAGTCAACGTCTGCAGACTGCTGTCTGCTCCCTGCACAGAGCGGGCCAGGCAAAGGAAGAGGACAGCTGCCCTGATCGAGTACAGTGGCCACAGGAGTGGGGCTTGTGATTGTTACTTTGTGTGCACAGAGTGAGAATTGCTCTTTCAAGCGCAGCCCAGGCTTCAAAGTGAAATGCAATTTTTGAGAAGTGTCAGTGGTAGGTAGGCTCCTAGTAACAGTAGGAAATTATTTCCACAGCATTTGGGGCTCTGATGATTCCTGTGCAATCCCCTCCCAGATCGGCAGACTCCATGCTTCCTTTGGATTACAAGAAGGTGAGAGCAGGTCTGCACCTCATTATAGCGAGACTCCAGGGGGTGGGGAAAGAGCTTTACTCCAGTCTACAGAACTGTCAACTGCAAACACTGCACCGACCCCCCTTTCATCAGAGATCATATTGTAATGAAGAGACATATTTCTTTCTTCACTGTAGCTTTATTCCCTACGCCAGAAGAAAAGATATCCGCATGTTGTACCTTGAGGGGGACCAGTGCTGCTAATAACGCATCAGTCCAGCCCAGATTTTAAATGTTAATCGACGACCGGCCGGGGGGCGTCTTCTGGGCTGGGGAAGCGGGCTGGCAGCAGCCCATTGCTGCATTGACTCATGCCTGAATCACAGCCAGGCTGGCAGGATGTTGTTTTGGGGAAGTTCGCAGGCCTGTCAAAAACCTGCTGTTGCCATTGGCTGATATTATGCAAGATTCCAAGTTACATTTATTTATATTCTCTTTTGGGGTTTGTTGTGTGGTTTTCTCCCTTCGCTCCACAGGCATTAGAAAGCTTCAAGTGACCAAAGGTGGTGGTGGGAGATGGGGGTGGGGGGCAAAAAATATTTAAAAGATGGCCAAGAGCCCATTAAAATAAAAGTCATTCTGCACCCCATCTCTCAGGTCAGGTCAGAGCAGTGCCAAGCCATTTGCTGGGATTCATTAAACCCCTCTCTTCTCATCCTTTTTCCAGACATTGCAGTTGGGAGTGAGGCTGGTGAGTAAGGCTGTCCTCATTTGGATCGGCACTGAGGCAAAAAACATCACATGCTATGTCCAGACAGATCCCTTTGCACACTTGTGGAATAGCTTTCTAATTTGCTGGATAAACAGTATCGCACATTGAATGTTTAATTTCCCTGATCAAGTTTGGCTCAGGACTAGGAGGATTTCCTATGTTTCATGTCTAACTGGTGATGGGTGAGGGGTTGACTCAGAAGATTCAAGGAGACTTAAGCTTTTCAATCTGAGCTTCTCCCACTCCTGGAGTCCGTAGGAGTTTAACTGTAGAGCTAAGGAAATTCTCCCAACTGTATCATGTAGCACTGATAAGTTCCTTTACAGAAACTTGGTAGGCAGAAAGAGTGTGAGTGAATTCACTTATGTGCCTAATTTAAGATACAATTGAGAGGCACAGTGTTCTAATAGATGGAGTTCTGGCTGAGGAGTTAAGAAACCTGAGTTCCATTCTTAGCTCAGCTGATGGCTCAGTGCAGTGAAACCTGGCACTTTCAGAAGAATTTGAACTCTAGAGACAGTCAATTCAGGACAAAATTATATATAAATACAGCTATGATCCCCATTATCTAGAGCTTTCATTGTTTTGATAAAACCCAAATGCTGCTCTACCTGAGTTCTTAGAAAAGTCCTAATGAAAAATATTCTTTGAGTTGAACCTCAAGGGGGAAAAGGAGTTGTTTAGCATTCAATGTGCAAGGGGGAGTTTCCTTTGGAACCTTGTTCAAAGCAGACCTGTGGTGTGGGGGAGGGGCACTCCCTCCACACTGGCAATGGGGAGGCAAACAGGGTTCTTTCAAGTCCTGCCTAGGGCACTGGACACAGCTGCATGGCCGCCTTGCTAGAGAAATGACCTTGGCCATTAGCTCGAGTGCCTGGTGGTTGTTTCCATCTGAATAGCACACTCTGAGAAGATTTTAGGTTTAGAAGACAAAACAATCAATGGCTATAGTTCCACTGACCTTCCAGCCATTGCAATCTGTTCACGGGCTAGAATTTACTTTTCAGACAACCACGATTATAAAAATAGATCTAAAGGGCGGGTGTACCCAAACTATATTACCAAATTTTCTCCTCGAAATAATTATCTTTTAATGAATTAACACAGTGATCTGCTGAATAATACAATAAAATGACATCCCACTCAAAGTAGTCATTCCCCCTCTGGCTCTAAGAACCTCCTTTGATTGCTTTTTCATCATGAATTTTAATTTTCAGCTGTCAAAAAAAATATGTATTTGTATTTGTTTGACTTTATCAATGAGGAGGATTTTACTTCTATGCCTTCCATTCAATCATTCCATAAATACTAGTGCCAGCCAGGGGTCATGCATCTTGTTAGGTATTTGGGATACTACGATAGATGTCTGTTTCTGACCTTAAGGAGCTGACAGTCCAGAGGGGAAGACAGACCAATCAAGAAAAGACTGGATACCAGGTGCCCTGAAAAATCTGTGAAGGTTTGGTAAAAATACAAAGGCAGGAGAAGATGGGAAAGGGTGAAGGAAGAAGCAGTAATGAAAGGTATTTTCTAGGTGAAGAAATAGGTATTTTTTTAGTTGTGTAGTTTTCTGAGCAAATTCAAAGAATAGCACAGTTTGAAGTGTTCAGGGACTCTCAAAGCAACTTTGGAAACAAAGCAGAATGGGGAGCTAGGTGAGAGGAGAAAGAGAACAGGAGAAACGGCAGAGGTCAGATCTGGAGGACTGCTCTTGTTCTGCACTTTATTATACTTATTGGTCATGGAAAACATGGAAGGATGTCATTTAATATCTAGGGAAAAAAAAAATCCACCCTGGTCACTGGATAGAGCTTGGCGTAGAGGATGTTTTCATGGACATTTACTCCCAAGTATGCATTCTCTCTTTTACTAACAAAACTTGTATTTTTCTTGAGGAATCAACTGCTCTTTATGTGAAATGGATGGGATTTACGTAGAATGCATTGATTTTGGACTTTTTCGGTGGCTGAGTTGGGTGTATGTTTTGTTGGTCAAGGAGAGTCAATTCTGGAACTTTTGCTAAAGCAACTAAGGAAGAGACTGGCTCTTTCTACTTAAATTGCTAGAACAAGGTAGAAGTCAGCTTAATCCACATCAAGAACACCTGTCTGAATGGAGGCACATAGTAGAAAGCAGAGTATATGGATGGAAGAAGACAGCTTAACTATGTCATCTTAAAACCTGGTTTGAAATGTCCCTAAATTTTCTAACTTCTAAGTTATATGTAGCCATTTAGTTAAGTTTTTCTGTTAGTTCAAGCAGAATATTCCTACTTCATGCAATGAAGCAAGGAGGTCAGTTAGAAGATGAATGGGGGAGAAAAGATGAATGAAATGGTTCAGGAAAGATAATAGAATAAGCCATCAGCAGGAATACAGAAAATAGTTTTAAAAAGCAAGAGTGTGGAAGAAACTAAAGACATGAAAATTCACAATTTAGTTATGAATTAGATATGGGGTGAAAAGATGAGGGTACTAAGGATGATCCTCATGTTTGGACTTGACCACCATGATTATACCATTCCCCACACAGGGCACTTGAGATAAGAAGAAGGTTTGAGGGAAAAGAGAATGAGATTGAATTTGAGTGTTCTGAATTGGGTCCTCTAGACTACCCAGATGGAGATGTACGTAAGCAGTTGGGGTTTGACTCCCAAATTCAGATAAAAATGTCTTTGTGACCTCAAGATATGAAAGGTCATATCTAATTTACAGATTCTTGTGACTCATGACAACTCTTAGAAACTCCAAGCTCTCAAGATAAGGATAAGCAATGGATATGAACCCAAAACTGTTGCTTCTCAAAGAAGGAGAAATTTGAGGACCTTCCTTGTGATACAGGGGTAAAGTCTCAGTGCTCTCAAGCTATCACCAGCAACTTCAGTTTGAGAAACATCCCCAGCCAGGGAGCTGACCACATGGCACAATAGACCTTTCCTGTCTCACCCACTGCTCCCCTCAGCTGTGTATTTCAGTAGAACTGAGTGTTCTGTTCCCCACTGTGCCTCTGGTGAATTTTCTCATGCCCCCCCTCACCCTTACACCACTGACTTACACCCCAGTTCTTCTATGCAAAAAATAAATAAAATGTTAAAAAATAAATGTGCCCCATATGGCTCCAAATCCTACCCCCCTCAGAGAGGCAGCATCATCCTCTGTGTGAATTACTATTCATTTGTGGATCTGTGTGGTAGCATGTTTCTTCTACTGTTCTATTATTTGCAGAAGTACAAATGAAATGGCGTGTTCTGGTGCAATTGAAAATCACAGAATGAAAAGCTAACTCAGAGTAAATCTAACTCTGAGTACTCCTCCAGTGTGTTATCCTGCCTTTCTGTTCTGCTCTTCTCAGAATTTCAGTATTCTTACACTGCTAAATAGTTCTATCCCCAGAGACCACTCTCATCCCATGAACTACCTGAAATGCAACGTTTTCAAATGCAAAAGTGACCATAGATATACATGTCAATGAGTGTTACAACATGCATCTGACTTTTTGTCTGTTTGCAGGTGGACATTAAATAGGGCATCTGACTTTTTGTCTGTTTGCAGGTGGACATTAAATAGGGCTACTAGAGCCATTCTAAATTGGGGAAAATTTCTGATCTCATTCAAAGCCAATGAATATGGCAGCTTGCTTTGCAAATGAGAATCTAGTAATGTTAAAGTCACATTTATTTGCAAACAAATAGGTTTCTATGTTTGAGGATTAATGTGCTCATGTGTTGGAAGTGACATGTAATATAAGGTTTATAAAAACCTCCAAAGATGGTGAATATATGAAAGACATTACTGAAGTATGCTGTGATTGGCTCCTTGATTCTATGAATAATAGGTATCACTCAGTCTAATTTGAAACCTTTCATTTTTTTTGACAACCTCTTCAATTTGCACAGTGCCATGAATTAACTTGTATGTAAACATAGCAATTTGATGAATTAAATAAAATGCATTTATACACTTGCTCTTGGAGTTAAGGTCTCAAAGAAATGATGTCATCTTTATCTTTTAAAGCAGAAACTACAGGGAGCTAATTTCTCCCATTTGTATTGAGATAAGAGAAAGCCTGAGTGGGAAAAAAAGAAAGATGTAAAGGAACAGGGTGGTAGAATCCTGCCACCTGTAGACCACAGCCCCAGCTTACCTTAGGAGTGGAAGAGGTGTTGTCTGTTTGTGCTACACGGGGCAAAGGACAGTTTTCAGGCCCAGAGCTTGTACACAGCAAAGAACGTGAAGGGGGGAAAACCCTGATTCCGTCTGTTAGTTAACAAACTGACACTTCCATGAAGCCTTCACTTAATTACCAAATTGGTTCACCTGTGTTAGTAGTTAAGCCTCTGCTGCTCAATCATTACCACCAAAACAGTGGATAGAACTAGCAATGCCTTCTCCCTGCCATGTTTGTGCTCTGCAGTATGATGAAGAAACTGGAGCTGAATATACTTGCATCAAAGTATGAAAAGGAAAAGGAAAACCTGGCCATTTCCCCTGGCCTTTTGTTTCCAGGTGGACTCTTGGTTCTCCAGAGCAGAGTGGTTTACCAGAAAGACGATGGCTTGCAATTCAGCAGCAGAGAAAAAAAGCTAAATAAATAAATAAAGAGCAAGGAGGTAGCCAATATTTTTGACACACGTGCAACAATTTCCTTCAGAGAACTGCATCTGCTCTTTAGTCAATGGTGGCAGGTTCAAAGTTCCAGGATACACTGAGCAGAATCTTATTTGGGATACACTGCCACATGGAGGCAAGCCTCATGAACAACGAAAGTTTCCCATGAATTTACATAGCTAGAACAATTGTTAAAAGTGCTTCATAACTATAAACAGATGAAATCAGTATTGCTCTGTGATAGCACATGAACCATGGAAAAATGACTACTTCTCATTATTCCTATGGAAACTAGGTTTCTGAGTCTCATTTTTTAATAAAAATGAGTAGTTTGTCAGTAGTAATATTGGTATTATCACTAATTATTGGGACTAATAATTGGCATTAGTCCTATTAACAGTTGTATTATTAGTCTTACGTATGGAAAATCTTTTAGCACTTGATTAACCACAGTGATTATTCTTCCTATGTATTGTTAAGGAAACAATATCCAGAACCAAAGCACAAGATTGACCAACTAGGACGTGGCAAAGTAAGGATTGTGACTAACTCCAAAGACTGTCTTTTCTGCTACTACACTTCCCTGCACCTGTGGGTCTCAAACCCTGGCATATTTCAGAACCAGATTTGTTGAAGCACAGAGTGCTGAACTGAGTGTTTCTTTCTCAGTGGGCAGAGTTGTAACTGAAGATTTTAAATTATTTATTCTAAGTTATGTTTAGTGAGGTAAAGCAGGTTTATTACTTTGTATCTGTTCTGGGGGTTACAGCTTCAAATCTCTCCAGATTTTCATATCCTGCCCACCACCAGTTTCCCAACAACCCTCCACCTTATTCCACTGACTCCCCTCCTCCCCTCCTCCCCTCCTACCAACCCATGTCCTCCCACTCTGGTTGTCTCAGTTTTGCAGTCAGACTTTAAGAGTTTATAATTGGTTTCATTTTGTTTGACCCCTTTAACAAGTGCCCTGGGGATGTTGCTATTTCTGGTCTAGAGGTTGTACTCTTTGAGAACTACTGACCTATTATTGCTTATGTGTATTTTTTGTCATCCTCTTATTCTTTGAAAATTGGCTACCTTCTTATCCAGAAAATAAAAACGCTATCTGCTGCTTGGCATTGCTTCTCCAATGTAGTCCTGAGACATAAGTAAAATATGGGTTCATACTTGAGATGAAAGCATGTTTGATAATGAGGCATTACCAAAAATTAATGTCCCTGATGTTTAGCAAGCACACAGACTGTGAAAGGCAATTAGATATATGAATCCCAATAAAGTTGCTCCTCCAAAGAAATCCCTTGGGAAATACATGTTTATTCCGGAGATAATGTTACTGGATAGTCTTATGATAGTAAATCTTTATGAAGAAAAAAATAAATCATCTTGAAGTTTAGTGAAGTAGATAAACAATTAAAGTAGAATACATTATTTTGGATTTTCAGGATATATTTTCTTAATAGGCTCCACAGATTATTTATGGATGAAATTCCAAAAGAAGTCCACATTCATAGAGTAATATCAAATTTCCAATGTAATTGCTGTGTGTATGCAGGAAGATTCTGGGTAAAACAGCAGTAAGTTTCCTTCAAATGTTTTCAGTTGTTTCCAGTTTAGGGATGTTGTAAATCTCACTTCTATGAAGATTTTGGTACATGTCTTTGGCATCCTACTCCACACATTACCTAGACAAGCTTGAAGTCATGGGTGACAGGGTCTGTGCATATGTTCAGTTTTAGTAGATACTTTTAAACAGCTCTACAAAGACTTTGTCAATTTATGTCCCTTTTAGCAGAGAACAAGATACTGCTACATATCCTTGCCAGCTCATGACTTTTGAGTACATTTCCAGTTTATCCTACCTACTGGATATGATTGTATCTTAGAGCTTTTATTTGCATCTCCCTGTTGACTAAATACCCAGTACTCTCATATGTTCATTGGTCACCTGGAGAATCTCAGTTGTGAAAGTTCTCTCTAAAGTCTTTGCGCATTTTTCTACTAAATCTTTTTCTTATTTACTTTTAGGAGTTTCCAGATATAGTTTAGGTATGAGTCAGATGTCAGATATATGTTTTGAAAACATTTGGTCCATTCTTGCTATTTTACTCTTAATGCCAATTTTTGAATAACTAGAAGCTCTTCATTTGAATGTACTCTTAATTTATCATCCTTTGCTTTTTTGCTTTTCACAGCACAGTCATCATCCTGGAATTAACTTTTGCATATAGTGTGAAGTAAGGGTCAATATTTTATTTTACATTTTCACGGTGGCTAGCTGATTTGACTCAGAACCACTTATTGGGAAGTCACATTTTTTACCTCATGGACTGCAATGTCATTTGTGTGAACATATCTGTACATCTCTTTTGGGTATCTATTTTTTCCATTGGTCTGTTCAACTCTCCTTTAGCAAGTACACATTGTCTTAATTACTTTGGACTATAATAGGTTTTACATCTATAAGTTTAAGTCCTACTGCATTTTTTCCTAATAATATGATTAGCCCTTCACATTTTGGCTGTCTTAGTAATCCCCAATCCTTTTTTAAAAAGTGTTTTATTTTTTGTCCTGACTTTTCTACTTGTAGTCAAAGGAACCAAGGGTCTTTCATCACACCATCACATCCAGGAGCAAAAGTCCTCGGTTTCAGGAACTATTGTTGCTATATAATATGTGTGCTCTTTTCCATGCCAGCTCTCAACATTCCTTAGACATCTGTAATTTAGGATGCTGATTTACAATCTCTTCTGATAACACTGATTATTTATTTATGAAGTAAGTCGGAAAAAACACATATAATAAAGTGTGACCTCAACTTGCATAAGGAAGCTGAGATTTCCTAGAGGAAAGTGTGGAAGAGTTTCTTCAGAAGAGTATATGCAATCCTACCATAACTGAGCAAAGCAGAGTTAACAGATGCTGGTCACTGATAACCAACTTAGGAGTCTCTCCAGGGAGTCTTCGTCATCTGATTGGTGCCAAGCCTTCAGCCTATTAGCAACGGAAGGCCTAGACCCTCAGAACAGGACTCACATCCTATGCGAACTTTCTTCCTTTCTTCTTTTCTTTCACAGGTGGCAAATGTGCACTGCTATCTGTGGCTTTCCCAGTTCCTTCTGCTTCCTCTTCCTTTATCCTTCAAAGGTGTTACCCCCAAAAATGTTTTGCACTTTTAACTCCATTTTAGTGTCTATTTCCCAAAGGATGTGAACTGACACACACCCACATAAATCGCATTGTTCTAAATTTATCTCCTTAACTTACTCGGGATGACTGAAGAAATAGAAACCCTGGTTAGACTTTCCCACCAGTTTCTTTTGCAAGCATTATGTTGATATTTATTTTACTTCCTTGGGAACTCAATAGTGAGAAAACTTCAAAAGTTTCTTATATAATTTGTTGTGTTTAGCTGATGTTGTTGAGAATAAAAAGATTTGTATTTATTAATTTATTCTTTATTTTTTCATTACCTTAGAAAGCTCATTGAACATCAAA
This sequence comes from Condylura cristata, assembly GCF_000260355.1. Taxonomy (NCBI): domain Eukaryota; kingdom Metazoa; phylum Chordata; class Mammalia; order Eulipotyphla; family Talpidae; genus Condylura; species Condylura cristata. Next base: position 37,403,202 of record NW_004567102.1, read on the forward strand.
CACATGCTAGGCATTTTGCTACATTTTCTACAAAAAAATGCCCAAAAAATATAAAACAAAAATGTAATATCTAGCAAGGTATGTTCAACTCTTTTTTTGCTCTCTCTCTTACCCATCAGCTTATAAGCTCCTCCACTTCCCCTAGCCACGTTACAGCTGTTGTGATTCTGAGATTTCAGTCTGGAAATACAGTTATTATTGTAGCCATGTTTCAGAACAAACATACAAGATACTTTTGGGTGAGCTCTGGAAGTTGGAGTATCACATCCTACTAACAAAGGACATCTAGTCATTTCTTTCATTCTTTCTCCTGTTCCTTCTTTCTTATTTGATGCTTGCTTGCTTGCTTCCTTTGTTTTTCAAGTCACAGTTACAATATTGTGTATGTTTTGGGAGTACTGATTCACACTGCTTCAAATTTATGTAACTATACCATGCCAACTACCAAAAGCCTATGTCGTTCTTCTACCTGGACCACAACCTCCTCCCATTGCTCTCTGCTCCTACTTAATGAAACACATCTTTTATGCCTTTCACAATCTGATCAATCTTCAGTGTCCAAGGGGTGTACCAGTTTCACTCCTAGCTATAGGACTTTCTGGGCCCCTATGATTAATTATTAAATGATCCTCTTAATGATATATAAGTATTTATTATCTTTTTGTTATGGGGGAGGGGTTTGTTTGCATTTTGTCTTTGTTCTCACATAGCCCAGATGGCTACTATCAGTAGAGTATTCTTGGCTGGAGGTCTTCTCCTTGTACACTTTGAATATATCTTGCCATTTCCCCTGTGGTTTTAAAGGTTTCTGCTGAGCAATCCACCAGTACTCTATAGCGTTTCCCTTTATGTAAGTCTTTGCTTTTCTCTAGCTATTTCTAAGATCTCTCTTTATCTTCAGAGTCCCTCTATTACATTTTTTATTTAATCATTATGCTTTTTAACATTTTGATTTTGGTTTAGAATTTTCTCGAATTTTCTCTGCCTTAATTATAGTTCTAATTTTTCATCTTTGTTGCCCTAATTTCAGTAAGCATCATTAAGATTCTTTCTTTGATATCTCCTTCAAGTAAATTTTTTATTTCTGTTGCATTAAAACTTTTTCTTAATGCTTTGTCTTTGTGTGTATATCTATGGAATGAATTAAACAGCTTGCACTGATGTAATGGGCTTATGTTACAATTTAAAATTGCTACGTACAGGCCTAGGATGTTGGCTTGAGATACTGAGTCTTCCACTGCTAATAGGCTGAAGGCTTGGCACCAATCAGATGACTGAAGTTCAAGAGTAAGTGCCAGTTAATGGCCAGTGAAAATACATGTGCATGGTGAGTCTAGGAAGAATGAGAAGTAAGGACATCACTTCTGTAGAATACTAAGCACACTGGCCCTCCCTGGTGGTGCAGCGGGTTAAAGGGCAGCACTGCAAAACTGGCCGCAGCCACTTCAGTGCAATTTCAATCTCAGGCCAAGGAGACTCTCCTGTCCCGTCCTCTGCTTCCCTCAGCAGTGTATTTTATCGTTCCGCCTGTTTTGCTGCCCATTCTGCTATAGTGAATCCTCTCACCACCTCTGCACCCCAGCTCTGTATGCATAAATAAACAAATATTTAAAAAAAAGAATACGAGGCCCTCCCTGGTGGCGCAGCGGGTTAAAGCACTGCACTAAGAAACTTGAGTCACTTCCGCATGGGTTCGATTCCCGCCTGCCCCGGAGGAGCTCCACATGGCGCGGCAGACCTCTCCTGACCGGCCTGCTGCTCCCCTCAGCAGTGTACTTCATGGATCTGCCTGTTCGGCTCCCCACTCTGTCCCAGGTGAATCCTCTCACTCTCCGCATCTCTGGCCTGTACCCCAGTTCTGTACAAATAGATAAAAAAAAAGAAGAAGAAGAAGAATACCAAGCACACAAACCTTCCTGGGGTCTGTAGCTCCTTTAGATAAGGAAGGAGCTGCAATCACAGCCAACGCAAGGCAGAGTCCAGAGGTAGAGGTTTCCTAGTAGCCACAGGCTGCAACTCTGATTCCAGCAGGTTCTACAAGAAGAATTTTCTCCCAGAGGCTCAGGTAAAAGAAGAGTGGCTGTGAGGCTATAACCTCAAGCTTCAAGAAGAAAATGTGGGTTATTCTAGTTTTAATATCCAGCTGCTGTCTTGAAGCCTGGAGTCCAGGAGGTAGAAAAGCAGGTGTTTCTTTTAGACTTGTAGGTATTGGCTATGAGAAAGCCCCAGGGAGAAGCTTTGACCTCAGGCTACTCTTAGTAATGTCCATAAGCAACATGTTCTCAGGAAGCACAAACATCAGTAGTTACTTGAACTAGTGCAACCTGGTATTCACAAAAACTGACGAGAAATCAGCAAAAACTCCTGATGACAGAGGTGTAGATGATTTCCCCTCTAACCCTGACTTCCTATTTGATTTCAACCAGTGGAGTATCTGTCAGTAGGGCTATACAGACAAAAGCCAAGAGAAGATGTCTAAAAGCATCTCCATTCATGGAAAGCCTGCTCCCCCTTATTGTTCCTCATGGTGAGGATTTAGTTTCAATAATTATAAGTTCTTCAGTTAGGTCTGTGCCCCTTTCACTGATCTACTACCTTTGTGCTCAGCCCTGTGTTGTCTGCTCTCCAGGGTCTATTGTTTGTTCTATACCTGATGTGTGTATTTCCCTCTGCACTGCAGTTCCCAGCTGCTGGGCACCCAACGTGTGAGTAAGCCCTCCAGTATCCAGGCGGAGGCTCCATTCCCCTGATATCCTTCCTGACCTTGGGTCGCAGTATCCTGTTAGATTTCCTGTCAAGACTGTCCTAAGGCTTTCCAAGACTTTCTGATGGCTTTTGTCACTTCCTTATACAGACACGAATCCTAGAAACTTCCGTCCTTTTTCAAAAGTACTTGCTCTAATGTAGATGTAAGTTAGTTGTGCCTGTAGGGACGAAGTGATTAGTTTGGATCTTATTAGTTTGCCATTTTGAACACTTCCTGCCAGCATCTAGCCTTTTCTCTGTATCTTTGCTCTTTGATTCTGATGCAAATTGCAGTTAGAGAACTATGGGAACATGACTAAAGAAGAAAATTTATAGGATAACTGCTCTAACAGTCAATCTAAAGAAAATACTTGCAAGAAGCAGACATCAGGCAACTACCATAAAGCTGATCATCCTCTAAAGATCAGCATTTTCCCTAGAAGTGTGGCTAGGGAGAAGGTTGCTGATAGCTTGTGAGAAGTTCCTAATGACACCCCAGTTCTCTTCCATTTCCCATGGTAAAATAACTCTCTTTTCAGAAAATACCTTTGTTCTCCTAAAATCTATGGAAATCAGGCTGAACAGTTTCATTATCATTATGTGGCAAAGAGGAAAAGTAGATCTCTAACTAAATGCCCTCTCGAAGGCAGTCATGAGCACAAGTGGGTGCAGTAGAACTGAAGAGTGATATGACTCTAACACAGGCTCACCGATACTGTCCATATCTCATGGCCAACCTGCACTGCTGAATCATTTTAAAGAAATAGCTGAGCTTTGACAGTTAAAATAAGATGGGCTTTTACTCTTTCACAGTATATAACACCAGGGTTCCAATTTTGATTGGTTTACATGGATCAGTAATTTCCTCACTTCTTAACAGGGACCCCACACTGAAGAACACTAAATTGTATGTGGTAAAGCATGCAATAAAATACAAGTACAATAAACTCCAATGAAAAGATTAAAAATGTAGCTGATAAGCTGAAGAATCTTAAGGAATTGAAATACCACAAAGAAATGAGGATTATAGAAGGACTATGTGTTTGGAAGACAAGAACAGTTTAAAGCTCACTGATTCATTTTCCCAGTCCTAAAAGGACAATAAATCATAAATACTCAAACCTCCAAAGATGAGATGATACTGAAGCAATTTTGCAATCTTAATTACAGTGAATTCTTTCTTTCTTGCCACACATCTCTCTGTGGATGAGTCAATGCTTCTTCTTCCTTTCACATACAGTAGAAAAATTTTGAATTAGATATGAAAAAAGTACAGTACTTGTCTGCTCTAGCTTGTTACTAGTGTTTGCCATTTCCAGAGACAGTATGTGTATATCAAGAAATATTCCCAACCAAACTGTGAGGTAACCCTATGTAGCACCCTCCTACCATTCCATTCAAAGCTCTTCCTGGTGAAATAACCAGATGTTCCCACCCCAGGGAACCAATTCTGTGTATTCATCTTACACCCCATGCCCTACCCTCCTTTGACCTGCTGAGGTGTTAATTCTACCAAGCTGTCAGAACAGAACTGGCATTTTGGCCTCCAAGCCTTGGCTCAACTCCCTCCTAGCCTAAAATTTCCTCTCCACCCATCTCCATCTGTTTAATTTCTGCCTTTTCTTAAAGGCACACATATTGGCAAGG
>NW_004567102.1:37408278-37409098 GCF_000260355.1 Condylura cristata
TATAACATAAAGGCTTTCTTGAGCAACTTATATTATTATCTCCTCTGAATTTTAGCATTACTGATACAATTTTTATGGGCTACATAGTGAAAAATGATTATGTTGGACTTTATCAATTAACTTCAATTTAACTACTTGGGTTGTTATCAAAAGTGTCAAAAGTATATAACTCTGGCAAAAAATAAACAATTTAATAATTTATTAGACATCCTATGGAGGCAATAGGGATTAAATAAAAATAACTAAGATGAAGTTATCTCTTTCAAAGGAAGAAGTAGTTAGAAATGAATTTCTCTTGCAGTCTTGAGGTAAGAGAGTAATTTAACTCAGGTATTAAATTTCTCCCAAACCAGACCTCTCTGGTGGCATAAAGGGTTAAACCTTTGCAGTGCAACACTAGCCACAACCCTTTTAGCTACAGTTTGATCCTCGGCCTGGGAGCTGACCCACTAGACAGCAGACCTCTACTGTCTCGATTGCTGCTCCCCACTCTTTTCTTGGTGAATCCTCTCACCACCCCCACAGCTCTGGCCTGTTCCCAGTTCTGTATGCATAAATAAATAAATCTTTAAAAATAAATAAATAGGCCCTCCCTGGTGGTGCAGCAGGTTAAATAAAGCACAGCACTAAGAAGCTAAAGCCACTTCAGCATGAGTTCAATCCCCACCTGGCCCGGAGGTGACCACATGGCGCGGCAGACATCTCCTGACCTACCCACTGCTCCCCTCAGCAGTGTACTTCATCTATCTGCCTGTTCTGCTCCCCGCTATCTCTGGTGAGCCCTCTCACTGCCCCTGCAACTCTGGCCTGTACCCCAGTT
>NW_004567102.1:37409604-37411301 GCF_000260355.1 Condylura cristata
AAAAAAAAAAAAAACAAAGAACAAGAAACAGAAACCAATTCTTTTGGAATCCATTTCAATGATTTTGGCCAATAATACTATATAATAATATTCCCTTCACCTGCTACTGAGTAAAACTCATGAAAACTAATAAGAGGTATTTCTTAAATAATAAGGTTTTCTGATCAGATAACAGTCATTAGAACTAAGGTATAGGAAAGCATTCTTGACTATCTGTAGTGAAGAGTAAGACAAATTGAAAACTACATGCAACAAAGAAGCTTCACACAGGTTTTTATTTTAAAAAGGCATATAAAATAGAATTATGGATAAAAATGTAAAAATAATCTTAGTAGCTATTGGGTAATGAACAGAGATCAGGAGACAGATACAGGTGATTATGAGACTCCATTAGAAACAAAGAACAGAAAAATTATTAAAGTGTATATATAATAAAAATAAACTGAGATGAAGAAAGATGAATATAAAGACTGAAAGAATTTCCTGTGCACCAAGCAAAATCAGTGAAAGGGGAATCATATTTATGAATATCCTGGCAGATTATTCAAAAGAAAAAATAAACAACAGTCAAGACAAAATTCATCAACAATGGGGGGAAAAGAGTCCTTTTTATAACATTTATTTTCTGATACAATAAAACGAGAGAAATTTTGACATTAAAAAGGAATTGTGACCACGTATTCTATAACCAATTAGAAATAAAGAAAAAAGAGACATTTCCAAATATGCAAGAATCAAAAATATTATTGAAAACAAATGCAAAATTTCAAGAACTGAGAAAGTAATATAACTGAAAGGGTTTTAAAACAAACAAGATAAATTCCAGATAGCTACTTTAAGTATAGGATATAAGTGTAAATATCACAAACCTTGTTTTTTAAAAAAAGGACTTAAGCGCTAAACAATGAAAATTTTACAATATTTATTTAATAATGTTAATATAATAGCAATAATAAAGCAGGCAAAAAATCTTAAGTTATGTCAAGCAAAAGCAAGATGTAAGGACTGGAAAGGTGGAATAAAGTTAAACTCATCAAGTAACAACTTAAAATTGGTAACTTTTGTTATATTGCATTTATGCCACAATACAAACTGCATCATACCCATATACAAAATATATTAATCAAAAAGATTTGCCAATAAATACAGATCATTGTGTATTTTATGCAAATAAATTCAAATATTTAGATGTAGCAGGCATTTTTTTTAAAAACACAACTTTGCCAATTTGACAGAAATAGAAATATAATAAGTTGCCATATTTCTACTAAATATAATTCAATTTGTAGTTAGAAACTTTCCCAAAAGCAACTGACAGAATTTAACGCTAATTCATAATGAAACTTTTAATGAATTGAAGAAAAAATAATTTTCTTTAATTTGATAATCTCAAAAAATCCAACAATTAAAATCATAATAGTGCAAATTGAAAACCATCTCTTTGAGTTAAGAAAAGAGATAATGATGCCTACCAATAACATTGCTATTCCACACCATACAGAAGAACCAAGTCATAATAATAAGTTAAGAAAATAAGTAAAAATCTCAAGGATTAAAAAGGAAAATATGAAATTGACAACATTTCCAAACAATGTAATTGTGTAGAAAGAAAAGCCAAAGTCATCTATAAATAAACTGTTTCGATCAAAAGTAAATTTAGCAAGATTTCTAGATACTAAGTCAATATGCCAAAATCA
>NW_004567102.1:37412626-37462927 GCF_000260355.1 Condylura cristata
ATATATATATGACCCAATAAGTGAAATGATTAACTGCTTGAACAAAACTTTCACAGAACAAAATATCACAATGGTCATAAATATGTAGGAAAAATATGTGCTGTGCCTCTTCAATGTCAAGGAAATACAAATCACCACAGTCAGATGCTAATGTACACCCAGCATACTGGCTAAAATACCAAAAGTTGACAAGTATGTGAAGCATACTATTTCTAGGAACATAAGTTGGTACTAATACATAGAAAAACCTTCTTGCATTAACTCTTAAAGCTTCATACATACATACACTAATGCTCAGTGATGCCATTCTCTAGTACACAGCCAAGTGAAATGCACACATCTTTACTCCAAAGGACATATACAAAAATGTTCACAGACAACACCTATTTGCAATAGCCCATTTGGCAATAAACCAAATGTCCTGCAATGGTAGAAGATAAATGGTCATGTAGTCATATAGTAGAATAGTATAACCCAATAAAGGTGAATAAATTGCTAAAAACAATAACATGAATGAAATTCACAGATACAATGCTGTGTCAAAGCAGACACAAAAGATTATATATGTATGGTTCACTCACATAAAGTTCAAAAGTAGCCAAAGCTAATGGGTAGAATGGAAGTTAGAATAGTGATTATATCGGCTAATGGTGATTAACTGGTAGTCTGGGGAAGAGGTGTGTGGGGTACCCTAGAGGACTGGTACCCCTGTCTGCTCTGCATACTATTTGCCCAGGTGTGTTCACATCTTGAAGTATCAGTCAAAATGTATACCAGATGATTGATATATTTTTTTTTTACACATAATGGAAAATAACTGAAGTCAGCTTATAAAACATTAATTTTAGGAAAAAATGGTAACATGTGTATATTAAAAATAAAGTTAAAATGTGGTTGTTTCTATGTGTTAGAAACACTTAAAAATGTTTCAGAATTGATTGATTATTGCTCTTTTCTTCATTTCATTTTTTTGTGTTGCTCTCTTTTTCTAATTTTTCTACAGTGACCATGAATCGCTTTTCTATTTTGAAAGGAAAATAAAAAAATGTTTCAAATACAGAAGAAATTCTTCAGCCTTCACCCTTTCATGACTTGACCAAGACAGCCACAGTTAATAAATGGATCTGGATAAACGTGATTCTAAAAGTGGCTGAACAAAACAGGAATAACTAACAAGCAATAAAAAATGAATCAGACCAGACAAATAAGAGCCACTGCACGCCATGTTATACTCACTGAGGAGTAATAATACTTCATATTTCAGTGGCCTTCATGGTGTCAATGTACTTGCGTACACATGTTCTCACAGAACTCTGTGAAAAACTGGACAAAAGTTAGTACCATCATTTTATAAATAAACTTTATACCCAAGAAATATAAAGTAACATCAAAACTTAGGATATGTAATGGGTTTTTATTTTAAGATTTATTTATTTATGCATACAGAGCTGGGGTACAGGCTAGAGTTGCAGGGGCAGTGAGAGGATTCACCAGAAACAGAGTGGGGAGCAGAACAGGTAGATCAATGAAGTACACTGCTGAGGGAAGCAGCGGGCAGGTCAGGAGAGGTCTGCCGCGCCATGTGGGTCATCTCCAGGGCGGGTGATGGAACTCATGCTGAAGTGGCTTTAGCTTCTTAGTTCTGTGCTTTAACCCGCTGCGCCACCAGGGAGGGCACATGTCACGGATTATTTGGGGAATAATAACAGTAATCCAGAAATACTTGTCTCAGGTTGTCTTTTATGAGAAGTAGCAATAGAAACTTTCAAAAATTCAAAGACACTCAAAATATACCCTCAAATATGCATACCCCAAAAGTTACATAAAACTCAATTCTAGATAATAATGCATAAGGCTCCCCAGCCTCCAGATCTATGAGAAGTAAATTTCTGTTAATAATAAAATAACAATATGATTAAAAAGTAATAATAAAAGATAAATAAGACTGTAGGCATTAAAAAGCAAGTCTAAAAAAAAGTATTTCCATTATACTTAAAACCAAATAAACATGTTTATTTGACATTAAAAACTATAATAAATACTATCAAATTGAATTTAGAAAATTAAAAAATGTTTAATATATTGTAGTTCTAAGTATATAATAGTCTGAGTCCATACCCTCTAATGCAGTTAATATTGGCTATTGGTGTGTTTTTCTCATACTAGGAAATCAAAATTTAACTTCTCTTAAACTTGGAAATTAAAGCTATGTGTGTTTAAGGCATTTATTTAATGTTTAAAAAAATCACCAGCAGTGGGAATGCAAACTAGTACAACCACAACGGAAAGCTGTTTGGAAGTTTTGCAAACTGCTAAAAATGGAGCTTCCATATGACCCAGCAATCCCACTCCTAGGCATCTACCCAAAGACATTGATTCAAAAAAAACACCTGCACCCCCATGTTTATTGCTGCTTTATTTACAGTAGGAAAGACATGCAATCAATCCAAACACCCAAAGGTAGATGACTGGATTAAAAAGATGTGGTACATATACATAATGGAATATTACTCAGCAATCAAAAAGACAAACTCATGCCTTTTGCAGCAATGTGGATGGAGCTGGAAGGGGTCATGAAATAACTGTGTGAAATAAGCCAGAAAGAAAAAGAAAAATACCAGGTGATTTCACTCATAGCAGGAGCATATAGGACCAGGAGGGAAAAAAAAAGAACAAATATATACCAGAGACATTGCACTGAGGTGGAGTGGGGAATGGGATCCAAAATGGGGCTGGGAGGGGGGGAGAAAGTGAAGGGATTATGGTGATGGCTCCTGAGTGAATTCGTGGGTGGGAAGTCCACGGGGATTACAACTGAGATAGAAAAGGCACAAAATGATGTAAAAATAAACGAATATAAACGTTAAAAATCACCAGCAGTGCTGGTGGGAATGCAAACTAGTACAACCACCATGGAAAACTGTTTGGAGGTTCCTCAAACTGCTAAACATGGAGCTTCCTTACCACCCAGCAATCCCACTCCTAGGTATCTACCCAAAAGACACAAAAATACTAATTGAAAAAGATACCTGTACCCCCATGTTTATTGCTGCTTTATTTACAGTTGGAAAAACATGGAAGCAGCCCAAATGCCCAAAAGTAGATGACTGGATAAAAAAGATGTGGTACATATATACAATGGAATATTACTCAGCAACCAAAAAAGAGAAACACATGTCTTTTGCAGTAACTTGGATGGAACTGGAAAAGATCATGCTTAGTGAGATAAGCCAGAAAGAGAAAGAAAAATACGGGATGGTTTCACTCATAGCAGGAGTATAATGGACCGGGCGAGAAAATAACAAAAATAATGAACAACCATATACCAGAGACATTTTGTGGGGGTGGAATGGGGAATGGGATCAAAAACGGGGGGGTGGGGAGGGAAATGCATGGGATTTTGGTGATGGCACATGGGTGACTTGGTAATGGGCAACCCGCGGGGATTACAATCAAGGGAAAAAAAAATGTACAAAATAATGTAAAAATAAACTTTTGTAATAATAAAAAAAATTATCTAAAATACAATTGCTTGGTTTTCGCTGTTATTTTAATTAATATTATCATTAAAGGAAAACATGCCTTTGAATAAAGGGAGTCAGAATGAAAAAAAAAATCACCAGCAGAACTTGAATTACCTCCTTTTATGTGCTACAGAGTAAAAGAAAACAAAAATAAGTGTCAGAAATACATGCCAACACAGCATGTTTTGTTTTAACAGGAATAAATAAAATATTTTAATTTTATTATATGATAGTAATAAAGTAAATTAAAAATAAGAGAAATAAGAACTAAAGTCTCATTTAGATCAATGTAAATACATTAAAGTTTAAATTAAAAGAAAAATTCTAAAATTGGACTAGAAAGTAAATTCTAACCAGATGATTCTTACAAAACACACTCAGTTATGATGAAATTTAAACATGCTTTACAACTGCCTTACATCAGACAAAAACAAAGTCGGGTTAGAAATATTAATATCAAACAGATTTCAAGTTAAATAAACTGGCTCTAGTAAAAGAATTATTTTGTAACACAGTATCTCCATATAAATGTGTAGTAATTAAGAAGTATGTAAATGGACGCTCCCTGGTGGCGCAGCAGGTTAAAGCACAGCACTAAGAAGCTAAAGCCATTTCCGCATGAGTTCGATGCCCGCCTGCCCCGGAGGTGACCACATGGCGCGGAAGACCTCTCCTGACATGCCCACTGCTCCCGTCAGCAGTGTACTTCATGGATCTCCTCTTCTGCTCCCCACTCTGTATCTGGTGAAGCCTCTCGCTGCCCCTGAGCCTCTGGCCTGTACCCCAGTTCTGTATTCAAAAATAAATAAATCTTAAAAAAAAAAAAAAAGGAAGTATGTAAACGAATCAAGAAATATATTTTTTGAAAAATGGAAACTGTCATAGAGTGACAGATTTAATACCTCGTTCTCAGTCTCGGTCATGTTAAACAGATAATAAGGATGTGAAGCTTTAAATAATTTAAATATTAACGCTGAATTAAATAGACAGTATGCATTCCTTTTAATTGTCTATGGGCCATTTACAAAATTTGACTACAGACACAACTTTTGAAACCAAAAAGTAGACATTTTGTGACCCACATACTCAGAAAGTCAGATGTCGTTAGTATGTCAACAGCCAGTAGCAAAGACTTCAGCCAAGATCTTGGGCAACTTGAACAGTTTTTTAAATCTGTCCTAAATAAGAATTAGGGTCAACAACAATCAAAAATAACATCAGACTCTTCTTAAAATAGTCAAAAGTAAAGGCATTATTGCTTTCGGATTTGGGGGAACAGAGACAAGAAATATACTTAACATTTTAAATTTCTCTAGGGAGTCCCAGGGAAGATAGCAGAAGGACAGTGTCCTTGAGTCTTCCTTCCTTCAGGGACACCAAGATTAAGGGTCTGGAGGGAGCGGCCACATCTGGAGTCGGGACCAGTGCCACTTGCCGGGGAAGGATGCTGGCCCTTCCCCCACAAATTCCTGGACTTAGCCATGACCCCTGCCTAGGAAGGGGCAGGTGGGCAGGCGTAATTCTCAGTGAGAGCAGAGTGTGGTTGGCAGTTAAATGAAGGGCAGCAGGTAAGTGGGTACCGGTGGCAGTGGGGAGAGTTACACAGCCATCCTGGCATAGTCTCTGGGCGCCCTGGATTGCCTGTGTCCTCCCTGGGGGGCTGGAGAGACACCTCCTCTCCCCAGCGGAACCATTGGTGGTACCTATAGAGAAACTGCAAGAGGCAGAACAGTGAACTTGTTCTGCCCAGTAGCTTGTTTGTTTGTTTTTAATAATATAATTGTTTCTACATCATTTTATGCCTCTTTCCATTCAGTTCTGCCCAGTAGTTTTTTCTGTGCCCACCTTGGGAAGGTAACCAAAGGGCTGGCCCAGAAATAGCACTATTTCTGGCACCCCCTTACTGCACATGGTTGTGGGGGGGCCATATGGTGGAAGATTATTAGGACTTCAGTGGTAGGCATGGTGTGCAATCATACATTTGTAGAGGTTTAACCTTATTACCCCTAAAACAAACAAAATGATGAAAAAAAAAGATACAGAAAAAGAGATACTGGAGGCAAAACAGAAAAGAAAATTCATGTTTATGAATACAGTGTAATGAGAGCATAATGTACACTGAAGTACTTTTGAACAATAAACAAAAGATTCCCAAATGTTATATGGTTTGCCACGGAAATGTTCAACAATATAAATTCTTAATTAGATCCAGGGAATAAATGGTATTACCAAAAGCACACACAAATTGATAGAAACCAAGTGAACAGCATGTGGTAATGACAACAAAATAAAAAGAAGCTATTTTGAAAGTAAAATAGAGTAAAAATAAAATATTTTCTATTTTCCTTTTTTAAAATCGGAGTCTTCCTGATAAGGTTTGTTTTGCTGATGAGATTGAAATTCAAGCATTTGTTACTAATAAATATGTATAAAACGATATATTCTCTCAAAGTATCAGACCCTCAGAAACAACTGGATTTTTGCAGTTGGGCTGTCAAGCAGGTTCACAATTTATTTCCAAAAGTGACGGGAACGGTCACCCCTAACACCACCACCCTGGGCTCCTCACATGGGTTTCGTAGCAACTGACAAAATTTGAGATACATACCTGCATTTCTAGAAATGATGCTCTTGGGAGACATGATCAGGGTGAAGGGAGACATGATCAAGGTGAAGGCAGGCAGGACAGGAGAAAGGAATCAATGTATGACTGGTGAATTAAACACTGCTGGGCCGCTTAACCTGAGGAGCAGGGGCCTGTGAGGTCCTGCTCTGGCCAGGCTGTAACAACTTTCCGGCTGAAGAGAAAAATGGTGTGTCCAGCTGCACTGCTCTGATAACTGGGGACGTCAGCTGTGGCGTGTGGCCACCCGTTGACAAACATAACAATCCTATAATGAAATTCAGCAAGTCCAATGATAAGCAAGTTTCATCTGCTCCATTTCAAAAGAGGGGTTAAGAAATCTGAAGCCTAGGGACTCTTTTACACTCCATTGAAAGCAATAATCTCAGTATCAGACAAGGCCAAATTTTCTCCACACAATTTAGAATGAGAAAATATTTCTGCTTCCAGAATATCTAATATCTCCATGCTAGCTTAAAGTTCATAAAATCCAGGTTACTTGGTCCCATTTCCACAGTGCTCACAGAAAGTGGATCTTTAAAACTAAAAAGCTTCCAGCCTTTCCCTCTGGTTCTCGTCAAGGGACAGCTCAGCATTATTATTAGCCTAGATTTTCAGAGATTTTCAGAGTAGAAAAGAGTGTGAATGAGTCCCTTGAAATAAGACCTGCCTTGGAAGCCCTAAGTGAAAAATCAGAAAAAAAAAAAAAAAGCAGGGTGGTGGCTAATTACCTTTGGATATTAAACAATGCTAGAGGGTAAGTGCATGATTAAAAACTATAGTTTGTAAAATGCCCCCAAATATTACAGTGTGAATGGAAATCAGAGCCCCTTCAGTGGGAATATGGAGAAAGACTGTTTTTTCAGAGACTTGTGTTTCCTTTGAAAATATTTAACCTAGATTCTACTCTTTCAAACCTGGAATAGCTTAACAATAAAGCCAAACAAAAGTTAGTTTCCCAACTAGTGCTCTCGTAACTTTTCTCTTAGCAAATTCTTTCCCATTTACCCATTTAATGTATAATTTGTCATTAGTAAATTGATGTACCCTATCTTAGATTTTCCTAACCATTCACCTTTGATGTTTTATAGTTAACATAATTGTGAATTGTTTTGTCCCCTTACCTCCCTTGAGGGAAAAGTGTTTTGATCCACGCAGTATTTTGTTGAGTCCATTTCCCACTGACATACCTCACATCCTCTGGCAGAATCTTATCAAGAACCCTATACCAACACTCTCTGAGATTCCCTTTGTGATGATAGGACTCTAATACCTTTGATCCTCTGGCAAAAGTGGGTGAAGTTACTATCACTCAAAGTCACTATCAAGTATGTGGGCATGGCTGCATAAGCTTTCTGGAAAGTAAGTTTCTCCATGCACTATTCCACTCTCATGAGTCTCTAAAGACTCATAGCAACAAGAGCATGAAATGCCACCAGTACCTCTGCAAACATATATTAGTTTTTATATCACTGCATTTGGTCTTAAAAATAAGATCTTAGGGCTCATTAAATTAGTGTTAACTGCAAATCGTCTCATTTGTCATACCTTATAGAGAAGCAGGGCAATGGCTTGATTTTAAATTTAGTGAACCATTTCTATGCATATACAAAACATGCCACCAATTCTGAAATGCAGTTCTGGGTCACTTTAACATCACAGTTTAGCCACCAATTAAACACACATACCCACACACACCCCATCAACATTAAATAAACTACATACATAAGCACAGATCTTAAGCAGAGTCTAAAGAATGCCATGGAAGTCTGCAGCTTGACAGACACTGTAAAATGACACACTAATAAGCCAAAAAAAAAGAAAGAAAAAAAAAAGTTAGAGCAAATGATCCAGCAGAGCTTGAGGGAAATAACAGGCAGAAAACTAAATTGAATATGTCACATTTTGGCAATAACAGCCACTTGTGATTAGTGTGAAACAAGGCCTAACAGGCTAAAGAGCCCGCAAAAAGCCAAAATAAGTTGAAAACAAATGAATCTCCAACAAAGGATGAAAATGAAGACAACTCAATCATTGCAGGCGTGCTTGTCTTGTCGGCAATCCACTGCCCCTCAGGATTCAGGTGTGGACTCCATTTTCATTCTTCCTTCAACTTCCCACTGTGCCGTCTTCCTGTTCACTGAACTAATCTCAAGCCTGTCTCCAGCCCCTGTGCTGGCCCTTATCCTCACAGGCCTGGTCACTCTGTTTCATTTGCTCCCTCCAGCTCCTTCTCTACAGATCACCAGAGTGTCCTCAAATGACATTTTTACCTCATCACTCTGGGAATCAAGAATTTGGTACTTCCAAATCAGCTACCTAGCTCTTAGGAACTCTTTAACTCCATTTTAGAAGTAAAAGCATATTCTTTCTCTGTATGAGAATGAACCTTTACATTAAGACACAGACTCAAAAACTTAAGTACATTTTAAAGCTCTCTGAGGTTTCTAAAGACCCAGTCAGGGAGAAAAATAAGATGGTTCAGGGTCCCAGAGTCTCCCCACAGAAATCATTTTCAGCTCCTGTTAATGGCATAGGATATGGGCATGGGCTAACCAACTTGGGTTCCCCCTTATCAGAACTGAGATTTATCCACACCCCATCTTGTACCTGGGCCATCAGCTCCAGTAACTGCAATAGCAACTCCACATATCTGTTGTCTCAGGACATCCTCCAACATTAGCCATCACCCCTCCTTCTCATGTCTAGAGAAGCTCTGCATACAGATACCAATGCAAAGTTGAGTGCTTAAAGATTAACACACAGATATATAACCACAGCCAAATACCACCGGTAGTAGGTTAAGCTATTTCACCTAAATAGGTATGTTCATGTTCTCATCTTCATGTTCTGAGAACATGATGTTAATTTGAAAATGGGTCTTTGCTGAGAGAATATAGTTAAAGATCTCCAGGTTAATTCACCTTGGGTTTAGGATGGTTTTTTTTTTTTTTATAAGAAAAAGGGGATAAAGGGGGTAAGAGAAAAATGATTGAGACACAAGATGGGTAAGAAGACCCTTTGAGGAGAAGCTAAGATAGCAGTTAAATTGCTTCAAGACAATAAAGGAATACCAAAAGTCACCTTGAAGGTAGCCACCAGAGCAAGAGTTCTAGAACATGCCACTGGAATCTCCCTCCCAGCTTCCAGAAGAAACCAGCCCTACCAACAACTTGATTTTGGACTTCTGACTTCCAGAACTGTGAAAGAATGCATTTCTGTTGTTTACAATGTCCCAACTGATGGTAATTTCTTGCAGCAGCCTGGCAAACTAATTTGCCACCATAGCAGAAGAAAATTTCAGAAATGAGGTAATCTGAAATTGTGTCCAAAATTTTAACTTACTTTTAAATTGCATTATCAAAGTTTTGTATTCAAATTTTGAAGTTTGCTCTTAGAATACTACAACAATAATTTCTCAATTGCTGTTATGCCTGTTGCCAAATACTAGTTATATGAATGTCTGCTTACTTTCAACTAACGTTTCTGGAAGGGCAAGAGTTCCAAGATACCTCATTTTTATCTTGACATTTTTTTTTTATTGTCTACAAATTCTTTGCTTATGTATATCTAAGGTGATTTGTCATGGACATTGTTTAAATAGTTTAGAAATTGAAGTCAACTTTGGTTAGGAAGTTATCCTAAAAATACATTTATAAAATCTTCCAAAACAGAATTTTTATGTTGAAGATTTGTGTTCTAAATGGAATTTATTTAATTCAAATTTTAAATTCAAACCAGTTTCCAAAGATTATTTCATACATTAATATATAAATATATTGTTGGTATACCAAGCAATTCTTAAAAAGTATAATATTATCTAATCTTTTAGGCAACACTAATACAAATATAACTAGATCACATCTGTAATTTTTAATTTTCAGTGGCCACATTTTAAAAGTAAAAAAGAAAAAGATGAAATAATTTAATGATATATTTTATTTAAATCAAAATAACCAAAAATCACCATATCTGGATATAACCAAAATAAAAGAATTACTAATGCTTTAACAATATTTTATAACTTTTTGGTACTTCAAAATTCATGCTAATTTACATTTATAATTTTCTCCATTTACATAAGCTATGTGAGGATGGGGGGGGGGGATGCAGGGTATGAGAAGATTCACCAGAGACAGACTTGGAAGCAGAACAGGCGGATCTACTGAAATACACTGCTGAGAGGAGGTTGCACCGCCAGGGTCAGCTCCCTGGCTGGGGGTGGAACTCCTTGCGCAGTGGCTGCAGATAGTTTCACAGTGCCGAGCCTCAACCCCTTGTGCCACCAGGCCCCTGAATGCACAGTATTCTATTATTATGGGTGAATTATAATTTCTGAGACAAGTTCCTTATTACTTGGATTTTTTAAAAGGCTTTTATATTTTTAAGAATCGCTTTAAAATTCTTCAGTAAGTATTTGGCATTGCTCAAAGTAATTTCCTAAGAGTGACTTCCTAGATGCAGAATTATCAACACGAAGTTAAAATGTACATGTCCATTTGTAACGATTTTCATATTTGTTGCCAAACCACCCCACAAAGGCTATGTCAGTTTACAGCTGCAGCCAAGTGTTCAAGAGGGGCCAGCACTGCATGCGATCATTTAAAATAAAAGTTGCTGGGAATTTTAATTGGTAGACAACACCAGTAAGCCATGGATGAAGGTGCATTACTATTTATGTATGATTTGTATTTACTAGTAAAACTGAATGAATATTTTATTCCTACGGGCCATAAAATGATCATCTCAATACAAATTTCTTCTTTTTTGAGTTGCCTCTTCATGCCATTTTGGTCATCTTTCTATAGCCCTTGTTTCCTTTGTAATGTACTAGTGATTAAAACTAACTAATGATCAAAGTCACATCAGTGTAGAAGACTGTTAGATTCAGTAGGGGATAATTAAATATTTTTTTTCTAGAAATAACGTAAATGAAATGAAATCACAATGGAAAAAGATTCTTTTAACTGTTACTATTAACATGACTTTTATTCATTATAATTATTTTATGACCTTGTCTCATCTGTGAGCTCATTTTATCTATTACGTAAATCTCAGGCTCTAGTACTTCAGGGCTTTGGCACCGTGCTCCATTTATCCAGATGGCTTCTGACTTCCAATTTTAACCTTGCTTTGCCCTGAAAATTTGTCACTTCTATATCTTGGTCCACTCCTTCTACATGTGTTTTTCTTTGCTACTTCCTAGTACCCCCTTTCAAATGTTCTTACTGAAATTTATTTTTCATATCCCGAGTTTTTGTCCAATGTAGAAAGTCTGCTATCATTTTTCTCTTACTGAAATGCAAAATGGAGAAACAATGCTAGTGGGAAAAGGCAAAAACATTACAACAGTCACTTATTCAATTGTGCTTATTTTCTTAATCACTTGAGTGTCATTGTGTAAAAGAGGAAATTTCCCTCTGATCTTAGTACCAATAATAGTCCTGCTTTTGAGCAGTTGGTTTGTTTTTACGTATGAATTTTATGAATCATTTCGTCGACCATGCGCTCCTGTCTGAGCTGGTTGCTGGGAATCTCAGAGTCAGATTAATGGTCCATCTGTAGCAAGTGGATTATATCTCAAAATACACTTTCTGTGTATTAATCACATTCTTATTTTTCATCATCTTATTTTTCTGCTATTTTTCCTACTCTTCTCTTATTTTTCCTATTATCCATTTACCCTGATTCTTTTTTACTTAAAAATTAAAGGCTGGATTCTCACTGGTGGCGCAGGGGGCTAGGAAGCAGCACTGCAAGCTGGACGTAGCTGCTTCAGTGCGAGTAAGAACCCAGGCCCGAGAGGTGACCCACATGGTGCGGCAGACCTCTCCTCTGCTGCCCACTGCTCCCTTCAGCAGTGAACTTCGTTGGTCTGCTATTCTGGCTCCACTCTGATTGTGGTGAACCATTTCACCACCCCTGCACCTCTGGCCTATGCCCCACTTCTGTATGTATAAATAAATAAATCTTTTTTAAAAAATCAAAGGCTTATTGTATATAGTTTGAATATTGACTGAAAACTCTTTCAGAATAAGATAGAGTATCTATAAATAAACTCTTATTTTCTATGGGAAATTTTGTGTAAGCTTAATATCATAATTCACACTTCAGTTATAGTGGGCTAAAATTTCCTAAGACCAGTGCCTCCCTTGAACCCCAATCTTACCTTCATTTTCAAACAGAGTGGTGGATTGCTGGAAGTTAAATGAGTTGCCCCAGATCACAGACTGAACCAGCGACAGGAGACTAGGCCGACCCTGGCTCCTCACCCAGCACATTGTGGATAAGTCCAGCACTCCACTTGCTCTCAGGTCATGACTAGTTGGGACATTTAATTACTTTAATAATTCATTCAAAGAATACCAGTGCATGTTCTAAAACCACTTTGAATTTTAGGTTTCTAGAGAACTGACCTAAGGTTATTATAAAATTAATTGGTTTTAGATGAGTTATGGTGGGGAAAAAAAAAGATTTTTCCAAAATCTCAGAATTAGGAAAAGATAACATGCTTTTGTTGGCCTAGAACTCAAAGAAAAATACAAAGTGGTGCTATTCCAAGAGAAAATTCTGTTATATAAATGAAAGCATTAAGTTATTCTGTTAAAACATACAGAGATGCTTAGGAAATTCCAAGCTAGGCAGCAATCAATTTTGATTATGAGAGATGAAGAGCATACTTGAGGTAGAATTTGGTAGAAGGGTAGAGTTTGGATTATTTAGATGGGAAAGTCTTCTAGGAGACATTGAAGATCAAGAAGCAGGAATTAGGAGGACAAAATAGAAATAAGGAAGGATATCATTTTGGCCAAAGTGGAGGATTTTCAGGATTGTGGGTTTACAATGTATTTCTTGCATTCTTACAGGAAAATTAAAGCCAAGAAAGTTTTCAGTTTTGTTCTCAGAGGTGACTAGACATCACCACAGATTCCTAAATAAAACAATAATGGCTTGACTTTATATTGTTTGAAAACACAGCTGAGAGCAAAATGAGAACAATGAGAAGGGTCATGTTAGTCAAGACTGCCTCTTACGGACCCTACAAATGGAAAGGAAACATTTAATTTAAGACACATTGTCCAGAAGGAGTAGAAAGAAATGTCTGATTGATCAGATGTAGAGAAAGCAGAAGAAACACCACTGTCAGGTTTCAGAGTCAGAATGAGATGATTTTGAGATATTCAGAGAATACTTGGAAGCATGGAGATGGGCACTTGATAAAATGTCAAAATTAGAAGTGACAGTGCGGCAGTTTTAAGTCATCCAACTTTCTAACTCAATTGCTGAGTTGCGTTTACTATATAATCCTTTGCTAAACAGCATTAAAGGTGAGGAAGGAAAAGGTAAGACTTGGGATGGCAAGGCTTAAATTCTAAGAGTTGAGCAAACTGGGATGAGGAAAAATAAACTAAATCAGGAGTCAACTGAAGTGTAACAAAAGTCTTAAAAACAGAAGAAATTTTACATCTAAAGGGATGTGTCTCTGCACCTCTGGATCATATACAGTGTTATAAACCATGCTACTGCAATAAAAGTGAACTGGAAAAAAAAAAACAACAACAGAAGAAATCTCTGCACAGCAAAGAAAATGACCAGCAGGCTGAAAAAAGGCACCCTATGGAATAAGAAAATGTATTTTCAAACCATATATTTAATAGGGGTTGTTGTTCTGCATATATATATTTTTAAAAACTCCAGTAACAAATAACTAAGTAAATAATTTAAGTGAAAAATGGGAAATGTTTTGAAATTTCTCCAAAGAAGATATACAAGATATATATACACACATATACAAAATGCTCTGCATCACTGATCTTTCAGCCTTATGACATGTTCTAGAGATCTCTTTCACGGGAAAGTCATTTAGTTTGCACTGTTGTGCAATTTTAAAAAATGGTCTAAATGGCAAGTTTTATGCTTTTTGTCACCCAAAAACATATAAGTGAAGTAATCTTGTAGGGTGTAAGCTGTGACTACAAATGTACCTTGGAGAAAGAGATAACACGAGAAGAACATTACAAGACAGAACAGAACTGAGGGGCTGAAAGAAGGATATAATATTACAGAATATGAGGTAAAAAGTGCACTATAGGAAGAACAAAATGCAACAGAGATAAATAAGGCATTAAAAAAAAAAAAAAAACTAAGTAATCACTATAGTCCTGGGGGTAGGGAGAGGGATGTTACAACTCTTTAACTGATTTAATCTACAGGCATTTACTGAGGTCCAACTATGTATTAGATGTTGTTCTAAGAGGGAACAAAGACTTTCTTTTTCATTGTGCTTGAGACAACCAATAGTAATATGCCAGGCAGTGATAGGGTCTGTGAAGAAAACTAAGCAACCCAAGGATGTTGGCGGTAGAAGGCTATCACTATTTTATTAGTTAGTTAGTTTGTTTGTTTTAAAGAATGATAAAGGGGTCTCCTGAGCAGAAACTTGAACAAAGTCATGTGAGTACATTGGAAAGAGCATGAAGGCAGAGGGAATAGCAAATGCTAACCCTGATACAGAGCACACAGCCTTGAGAAGCAGTAGGGAGACAAGTGTGGCTCAGAAAGTTTGAGGACAAAGCAAGTTAAGCTCTGGGAGGTGGCCGGTTCCGCTGTGGGCTGACGATAAGAAGAGAAAGGTAGACAGCTTACAATAATTCAAATAATTTATTAGTGAATAAAAGGAAAGATGAATGAACTGGAGTTGAATGGCTCACTGGAGTCACAGGAAGTTTTTGTGGTTTGTTCCTTAAGAAAGATGATATAGGACAGAGGGAGAGATAGAGGGAGCCACAAAATGGGAGGGAGTGATAGAAGCAAAAAAAAAAAAAGCCCTCCCTGGTGGCGCAGCCGGTTAAAGCACAGCACTGAGAATCTAAAGCCGCTTCTGCATGAGTGCGATTCCCGCCTGCCCCGGAGGTGACCACATGGCGCGGCAGACCTCTCCTGGCCCGCCCGCTGCTCCCCTCAGCAGTGTACTTTGTTGATCTGCCTGTTCTGCTCCCCACTCTGTCTCTGGTGAAGCCTCTCACCGCCCCTGAGCCTCTGGCCTGTACCCCCATTCTGTATGCACAAATAAATAAATCTTTAAAAAAAAAAAAGAAAGAAAGAAAAACCAATACAGAGTTCAAGATATGACGTTAAGGAAAAAGAAGAAATGCCTTCCTTCCTCCAGAGATCCTGAGAGAGGATGTAAAAATAAATCTGTAGTCACTGATGCCTGCCGTCAGCATCTGCTTCTATACAGCTGACCCAATATATGCATATATGGAATCAGACAGTATAAATTCAACAGAAATGGGAGACAGATGGTCCCAGAAGTCTGTAGCCATAGACAAATATGTGAGTTGATTCATTAGTCAAGTAAGGAAGTCATTGGTTGTTGACTTAATAAACTACCACAGGATCTTCATGAAACCTTGGACTTGGCTAGATATTGGTTTAATGAGCTCAGTAATTAACACACCAAAAGGAAAATGATTTGATGTTCATTTTCTTGATGATTTCTACAAAGATGAAAATCATCCTAAAAGAAATTTGAAACCAATACTTTATAATAATTTAGAAGTTCCATAAACAGATTAGAACATAATCTGTTAACATAATATTTAAAACTATAAAACTATTTTTCACCAGAGACATTGTATTATAGCTTATATAAGTTTCAGTTGCAGCAGCATGATTTATGGGGAAAATCATGTAACATGAAACGAGAAAGTTCTAAAAAGATACAGGCTGATGAAAACGTTTGAAAGATTTAAATAATATCAGATCATACTAGTCAACATTAGGTATATTAAGTTGTCTTGGGTCCAAGGCCCCACCGTTTTTAAGTTTTGCAGTAAACAAGAGACTTTGGATTTGTGACAAATAGACGGTAGGAAATTTTGAAATTTAATGTACATGGCGCAATAGGGTAGAGCTCTGGACTAATCCTGGAAACCACTAAAAAAAGGCACAAAGAAGATGCAAGACAAATTAATAGCATAGAGCCTTTCTGTCAACCCTAATGCAATAACTACCAAGTATTAATCAGAATGGCTTGATGTTAGCTGATACCAGTCTCTGCCTTTATTATCTAGAGAACAAACATGTGTTGCCTAACAAATCCCCATTCCCTTTTCACTTCACTTTCTCCTCAAGGATGGCTGCTGTCCGTTCCCTTCCCCACACAGCATCAAACAGCAGATAGTTTCACACCAGCAGAGCACCTCTTCCTGCAGTAGCATGGACTGATTTCTAGGTTTTCATCCTTCTATTGGATGTAAAATTATTCATCATTGTGGCTTTAATTTAAATTTCCCAGTGACTGAGTTCACAGATCTTGTTGCTTGTTTGGGACAGTTGGAATGTCTCTTCCAGTAGTGGCGCTCCCATTTTGTATTGGCTGCCCCCCCCCTTTTTTTTCCCTGCTGATTTCTAGTTCATATGTTCTGAGCCATGTACCTTGAGTTATTTCCTACTTTGGAGATTTTTCACTCTTAGTAATGTATTTCAAAGACTTGATTTCAATTCTTTATTAATAGGCATCCTTAATATTAATATAGTCGCCATTTACCAACATTTCCCCTACAATTTTAGCCTTTTGTCTTTCTGATTTAAATACATCATGGACAGAGAATGATCACAAATGGGCTGGTCTGGCTTGTCCTAAGAGGAATTCAGTTTTTATAAATGTTTTATGTGGACCACACTTTAGTATGTATAAGGTATATTTTCAAGCCATGAAATATATTATCCTTTAAATATCTATTAGATCAAACTTAATTTTTCAGTTAATATCTTCTATATCCTAATCTTTGTCTGCCTGATCTTCAAGTATTATAGAGTGTGCTATACTAGCTGATTTATCAATTTCTCTTTGTAATTCTTTGTAGTTCAACTTTTGACTTATATATTTTGAAGCAATATTATTTTGCTTCTTTGTAGTTCAACTTTTGACTTATACATTTTGAAACAATATTATTTTTGGGCACAAGACTGTGATTTGCTCTAAAATATTAAAATTTTAATGTTGAGTGTTGTGGTTCTCTTTAATTTTTTAGTCTCTAATAAGCTGGTTTCTAATATTGAGATAGCTATCTCAGGTTTCTTTTGATTATTAATCTATCTCTTTTGTGTTTTTTGGTTATAAATATTTAAAATAAATTTTACTTTAGCGTTATTTCATTCACATGTATACTTTTGGTTATAAATATTTAAAATAAATTTTACTTTAGAGTTATTCCATTTATATGTATACTGTGATTAATAATATAAAACCATTATATTAATGTTGTACTATAGATGTATAATGTATATGTGTATATGTGTGTGTGTGTATAAAAAGACCTATGTTCTCAGGAATGGGCTCACATGCTTACAAGGCAAAGAAATCCCTCAATAAGTTGTCTGTCAACTTGCAACCCACGGAAGGGGACTGTGTGTTTAGTCCAAGTCTGAAAGCCTGAGAACCAGGGTCTCACCCAATGACAAATGACCAATGTTCCAAATTCAGTCAAAAAAAAAAGTGAGGGAGAAGGGAGGATTTCTACCCTCCTTTGCCTTTATGTTATATTTAGAACTTCCACTGATTGAATAATGGCCATGCAGGTATGAAAGGCCAACCTACTTTACTCAGTCTACAATTCAAACATTAATCCCATCCAAAAAAAAACACTGCAACAAACATATCCAAAAGTAATGGTTAGCCAAAAATCTGAGCACTCAATAGCCAGGTCAAAATGATAAATGACATTGACCGGGCTGATACTTTAATGTCAGTAATCCATTCCTAAACCAGCAGATATTTTGCAAGAAAATACTAAACCTATTTTATATTATTTTAAATGAGAAAATATATAAACAATCATATCAGGATGTAAATGCTTAAAACGTTGTCTTATGATTACCAAACATAAAAATTTATATATACCAAGAACATTATGTTTACAATATGGCAAAGTTAAATGACAGCAGTGAGTAAATGTGTTTTACACACACACACACACACACACAAAAGAAAACCATGAAAATCTCCAACAAAAAAGCAAGACAATTACCTGCAAAAGAGAAAACATGATACTTGAAGAAAACTGAGAAGAAAGCATGAACAAAGCAGTAGTGCTTGTCACTGGTTGTATAAAGTGCTGATATGGATGAGTGAGTTAATAACGGGTAATTTCAAGCAAACTATCCAACTCAGAAGTTGATAGGAATTTTCAATCTTTTGCCCCTGTTTAAGAAGCTCCTCAATAGCAAAACCTTGAGAAAATTTTAAAGGAAGTGACCATAATTTAAGGATGAAAAAAAATGTATAAGTTGTAGCTTTAATTCCCGTTATTTAAATTTTCCCTGTGTTCTCACTTTTCCTCAGTGCTTTCTTAGATTGTGTATGTATGTGTAAACCTCATTAACTATTAGTCAAAATTAGAGATAAGTAGGAAAAGCACACTGGAAATGTGCTCAGGACAACACCCCATGGTGAAGGGGACTTCCCACTGAGTGTGAGGTTGATTTTTAATTCAGGGCCAAAATCCCCTTGGCTAGAACCCTGCATGTTTAAAAAAATATCTTCATGTGATTCTGATGATCTATCCACTGTATTTGGAATGTAACCTGATACCTTTCCAGCACATCATTTTGCTATAAATGCATTGAGTGTGTCGAATGTAACAAGATACTTTTTCTATATAACCACTGCCTAATAAAGCATGCATTCAGAAATATGTAGGTTCTATGATTTGGTTACTAAAAACCAAGAGCTATCCTATTGAACCCATACTGACCGAGGAAAATTCTGCAATGCATGACTATATTTTGATTTACTTTTATAATCTTTTCTTTTTCCACTGGTGTCCCTCTCTGTGTTCCCCTCATTTCTTGCTTCTTATTTTCCTTCAGACTTAAAGACGGACTAGCTTGAGGTTAAGAATTATCAGGGGAGAGATTAAACATTACTTTTCTCATTCCCAATGCCAAATTTAAGTCAGGTAAACTGCCTGCTGCCTCTTTTGATCGTGTAGGCTTCATTTCTCATTTCCTATCGCAATAAGAGTATAGCCCTTCAAAGTCCTGGCTTATGTGGAGCTCACCTCTAAGACTTCCCAAGCTTTAGCTCTCACGCCCTGTATCCGAACTTCTGCCAAAACAGAAGTGTGAGGTCTCGGTATAAAACCAGCCTGGATGCTTCTATGCACCCAGGGTGTCATGTGCTTCAGTTCTCACCTCAAAGAAATCCGTATTTTCATGCCAACTCAGTGATTTTTTTTTTTATTTTGTAATTAGTATTTAATTTGTTTCCATTAAGAAACAAGCTGTTCGGCCCTCCCTGGTGGTGCAGCGGGTCAAAGCACTGCACTAAGAAGCTTAAGCCACTTCCATATCAGTTCTATCCCCGCCTGTCCTGTAGGTGACCACATGGCACGTCAGACCTCTCCTGACCCGCCTGCTGCTCCCCTCAGCAGTGTACTTCGTCCATCTGCCTGTTCTTCTCCCCACTCTGTTCCTGGTGAATCCTCTCACCCTCCGTATCTCTGGCCTGTACCCCAGTTCTGTACGAATAAATAAATCTTTAAAAAAAAAAAAAAGAAAAGAAAAGAAACAAGCTGTTCAAAGCATCTAATCTGCCTATAATGCTGGAAACAGAAGTCATTCCTTTTTTTTTTTTTTAAGATTTATTTATTTATGCATACAGAACTGGGGTATAGGCCAGAGGTGTGGTGGGAGAGAGGATTCACCAGAGACAGAGTGGGGAGCAGAACAGGCAGATCTACTGAAATACACTGCTGAGGGGAGCAGTAGGTGGGTCAGGAGAGGTCTGCTGTACCATGTGGGTCAGCTTCCTAGCTGGGGATTGAACTCGTCCTGCAGTGGCTTCGTAGAGCTTCATAATTCGGTGCTTTAACCCATTGTGTCTCCAGGGAGAGCTCAGAAGTCACTCCTTTTTAACTTCTTTATTTTTATCCAAACCCAGAGAGTCAAAAACCTGTCAGTTATCTTTTCACTTCATACTAAATGGAACCAAAAGGTAAACTGAAGAGGTGCAAAAGTGCTATAGTATTTTGATGTGGCAAAATATGATTCTAAATCCAAAAGTAAAATTAAGATAATCATTGAAGGGCTTATGCGCTGAGAGGGGCACTTTGCCAGCAAAGTGGATTTGCTACAACTACTTTGAACAGAACTATTAGAATCTGGGGAAAGGTGTAAAGAAATGTCACCCTGTTTGTGTTTAAAATGACCATCCTGTGGGTATAAAAAACTTAATAGAGGTTATCTATGGGTGATGGGAACTATGATTCACTTACTATTTTATTTCTGCTTATCTTCTCCCCCCCAAAAAAAATAATTCTACAATATGCATATTTTATCTTATAAAAGGAAAAGTAGAAGTAAGTTCTGTTTAAGGCAAATATATGTGAAATACAGGGGCTACCCAGTCAGAAGGTAAGAGCTTTACTGTGGATGTCACATGCAGACAGGTGCCTTTGATCAGGAGAGGCAGAAAAAAATGACTAAATGACTTCCGGGAGTAAGTGGTGCAGAAAGGGAGGAGAACAAGGCAAAGAATGGGTGCTAAATGTTACAGGTCTAAACACTTAGGAAGACGTATGCTTTTAACTCACAATAAATGCTATAATGAGAAGATGTAAAATGAAAGCAGTCCTTTTGAAAGATGACAATGAAAAAATACACTTCCTGAAATTGCCTAAGATTAGAAAATACATTTAAATTTTAATTAGAATGATTAATCAGCTCAATATTCTACACACATGGAAAGGTACAAAAAGAAAAGCAGTCTCTGAGGATTGTCAGCAAAGGGGTTTCCTTATACAATCCACCTATTCATGCTATTAGTAGACATTCCTAAGTACCCACCACAAGTCAGGTCCTAGGCTACATGCTGAACCCCACAGACAACCCACAAATCTTTTTAGGAAAGCAGAACTGTACACAGGCTATAATGTAGCATAGCAGTAGCATATGTTCTTTGAAAACAAATCACTGCCCACCTTGCAGTACTGTGTAATGACCTATGGTTAAGTTATTTGGCTTCCAAGCCAACTAAGAGAACTCAGACACTATTGTTTTGAAGTTAGAGAACATACAAATGAATAGCCCCTGATCTAGAAACTTGCAGAATTTGCTTCAATTTTGTAGCTTCTGCAGAACTGAAAAGCTGTAACTCAAATGGCAGCTGGATTTTGAATAAACACTCAGAGTTTATGTGAGACATGTGATAACATTTGCTCCTGTTTCCAAAGCAGCTTGAAGAAGTAATTACAAGATTATAGAGTGATGTCAGAATATGGTGGGAAGCTCACAACATGTTAGGTTTCAACACCTGTGCTTCTTGGGGCTCCTTCTAGTAAAACTGCCCTACCTATGGACCTCGGAAAGAGTATTCCAAAGGTGGCATCCCTGTGGAAAAAGGTAAGCCAATCAGATTTTCAGAAGAGGAGTTTGAATTTAAAAACAGAGTCTATCAAAATGCAGAATTGGAACTGTGACTTTATTGAGGTATGGGTAAGAATGAGCAAGAGAGCAAGCTGGACAGAGAGCAAGTCAGATGGATAGTAAAGTGACTAGAAGGCAGAAAGCCAGACAGAGATCAGAGTGATTTTATGGGCCTGAGATATTGAGGAAGCACTGATTCTTCAGTTCAGTCCCTGAATTCATATATAATCTTGAAATAACATGACATTTCTATATGAGCTCCTTCTTTACTTGTTTAGCTCGGGTGGGATTATTTTCTTTAGAGTCTACAGAGCCTTGACTAAGATAAATCAGAGCACAGTTGAGCAGACTCTTTTATTACTTGGCATAAGAAACATTTAAATGCTTCAGTGGGTAAACAAGCTCTATTAGTGAAAATCAACAGAATACTGCAAAGCAAATGGTGAAAAATGTACTGTTAGCTGCCATAATACCTAAACATGAGAGGCTGAAATGGATTGCACATTCAACTTGAGATTCGATGGGAAACCAAGATACATTTCACAGGGGACATTTTAAGCCCTCATCTCTGATGGAAATAACATCTTGAGTGCCTTGATCGACTACCGGGCTCAAAAAAATGTTATGAAATCAGGCACTCCCAACAGCAGCCGTAGTGATATTAATTTAAGAGTAATTCATAGTTCAAGCCAACAAGCTGAGGCTTCATGACAGGGCTCTGGACACTGCCTATCACAGTGTGGTCTGATGGACTGAATACATCAGCTTTTGTTTTCTGTGTGGCAATATCAGAACAGTATTTATGTGTCTGCATCACAGGTACATTTACACAATCGTTTTCCATACTTTCAATTCATTTATTAAGTGGTGATGGATTATGCCTCCAATAAAGTCAATTTAGTCTTTTACTTAGGAGATAAACCTATAAACTGGTTTCTTGTCTACAGTACTCATCCATTATAGATCTTGAGCCTCCTGAAAGATGAATAATTATAGTCCCTGAAGAGATCTGCTATATATATTGCTGTAGTAGTCATCAAATTGGGAGGGTTGATAGGTGTGGGCAACAAAGATAAAATGAACAGCCCTCTTGTCTGTCAGGCAGCAAAGTAAATCGGTGAGAACAGCCCTCATTACTGCAAGTTGAGTGGGTATGTGTGGTATCCAATATGGGGGCATGTACTCTTTCTCTCTGTGATAAAATAAACATTCTACCATAAAGACTTACTTATCCTAAATAAATTCATCTAATGAGTAAGTAAAAGAAAGATCATACAAGACTTATGGATGAGATCATTTGGGACCCAATTTTATGGAAATAGCCTGCCCTTTAAAGTAAAATAGCCATATTATTTTTTGCCACACTGGAAGACTATATTCCCTGGGGGAAAATGGCAGATCAGAAATCAGAATCTAACAAGCTGTGCATAATAAATGTGTAGCATATGTTACAGCCGAATTCATTCCTCCTGTTTGCAGCACATACATCCTATCTACCTAGAATTGCTGAAGTGCTTGTTATCTTGACGACACTGAGGCAAGAAGAGAAGATGACAGGCAGAATGCCACATATAGCTCAAGATCCTGCCCTCGAGACCACGTCAGGACTCTGGGAAATAAATCCACAGAAATAAATTCAGGAATCACTAGAGCTTAAAATTGCCAAATTCAAATTATAAACTGTTTTTAGCAGACTGATAGATCCTATGGATTAATTTTATAAATTGTGCTGATTTCATTATAACATATATCCTTTACAAAATGCATACTGTAAATGGTGTGGGACTCCTGTTAATTCAATATATTCTTTGGCTGATTTTATCCTACCAATTCAAAGCAAATCCTTCTCTCTCCAACTTCAAAACCCCTAGTTGCTTCTCTTTAAAATGTCTACATGACTTATCTTATCCTTCATTCAGCAAGTATTTATTGACTGTCAGAACTATGCATATAGTGTTAGGCTAGATACTTGGAAAGATATAAAGCTGCATACTTCTAGACCTCTGAAAAATTCATCTTTTTCAGGACAATATGATATACAAACATGAAAGGTGAAATATCAATGCAGAAGTTAGAATAACGCAAGGCAATAAAGAAGGGATCTCAATGTTGTACATTATGAAAGTTCAAATGACTGACAAAGAAAAATACAGAAGAGAAGAAGTGGCAATCAGTCAATGCTCAGTGGTCAGAAAAGGCTTCCTGACAAAGGAGAAGATTTGGGCCATTTTAAAAGAGGAGTCCGTGAAGAGCCAAAGGCATGAGTCAGTATTGAGGCATGATATATGAGTCAGTATTGAGGTATATGAGTATATGAGGCATGAGGTCTATGAGTATACTGCCTATATAATTATATTGAGGGATGTGAGTATATGAGTATACTGAGTATATGAGTATATGAAGCATGGTATATGTCAGTTTGAGGCAATTAAATGTACATATTTTCAACATATATTAGATTAGTTTTAACAAATGGATACTGTCATCTATATCACTAATATGATATATAGACTATCCCTACCACTCTAGAAAATTCTCTTGTGACCCCTTCCAATCAATCTTCTCAAACCCCTTCCTTTTCATTAACACACCACAAAACACTACTTATCAGCAGGCTTTTTTTTTTTTTTTTTTTTTTTTGCTGCTTTTGTTTTTATTTTTTTAATAGTATTTTATTTTTACATTTTATTTTATGCATTTTTCATTTCAGTTGTAATCTCCGTGGGCTTCCCATCACCATCACCCATGTGCCATCACCATCATCCAATGCATTTTCTTCCCCCCACTGTTTTTTTTTTTTTTTTAAGATTTATTTTATTTGTACATACAGAACTGGGGCACAGGCCAGAGTCTCAGGGGTGGCGAGAGGCTTCACCAGAGACAGAGTGGGGAGCAGAACAGGCAGATCAACAAAGTACACTGCTGAGAGGAGCAGTGGGCGGGTCAGGAGAGGTCTGCCATGCCATGTGGTCACCTCCGGGGCAGGCGGGAATCGAACTCATGCGGAAGTGGGTTTAGCTTTTCAGTGCAGTGCTTTAACCCGCTGCGCCACCAGGGAGGGCCACCCCCACACACACACACTGTTTTTGATCCCATTTTCTACTCCACCCCCATAAAATGTCTCTGGTATATAGCTGTTCATTATTATTATTATTTTCTCTCCTGTTCTGTTATACTCCTGCTATGAGTGAAACCATCCGGTATTTTTCCTTTTCTTTCTGGCTTATTTCACTAAGCATGATCTTGTCCAGTCAGCGGGCATTTTTAATAGTACCAATTTTAAGCTGTAACAGTTTCAAGCTGCTCTAATATAATTGGTACAGCAGTAAACACTTTCAAATAAAATGTTTTGTTTTGTTTAAGTTTTATGAATTATTTTCTTAAGCCTGGACCTCTCAAATGGTGCTATGGGGTTGAATCATAACACTCCATTCATTCCCCCATGAAATTTTGAGTGTGGTGTGGCATCTGATGCCATATTTCTACTTTGTTCTGAGTTCCAGCATCCAAGAATGTGTGCTAGGCCTGCTGATTCTATTGTCAGCCTCCATAAGCCTAGTTAAGACTGAAGCTTATATTCGGTGGCTCAATCATGCATAGATGTCACCACTCAATCTCAAGGTTTTGATAAAATGAAATCGAAGAGATAAAAATGGATAACACTTATCCACAAAGACAAAGAAAATGGAGAATAAGCTATCAGCAGAGAAGATGTTGTAACACATCTTGGGAAGACAGAGGCAGAATGAGCTGCAGTAACTGAGTCAGCAGAAGAAGCCATAGTTGACAAAGTGCTAGAGAGGAGAAAGCTTTTACCCATAGAATCTCTGAGACTTTTAGCATGTCAGACAGAAACTACAGGAAGGACAGTGAAGAGCAGAGATGGAAGATGAATTATTGAAAGTCTATTTATATCCTGGACTTCGGGCTCCCTGCCCCCACCCGCCGCTCCCACATTAGTATGTCAGGCAATCCACAGTCTGAGGGCTTCACACTCTACCCTAGGCAGGAGAAGGGAAATTTGATTTCTTAAGAACTCAAAAAGAAGCACTGAGCTTAGAGTACCCAAAACTGGTGGAGGACTTTGAGGGAGGAAATTAAGTGAAAGAGAATACTGAGTAGTTGGCTGCCCTTCTTTTTGTTCACTTCCATGACATTGGGAGTCAGAGACTTGCCCATGGGCAAGAAAAGGATTCATCTCACAGAAACTGAAGTCCCCAGGGAACAAAACTGCAGAGAGCTACTTTTAGGCTCACTTCAAAATCAAATCACTTTACTGCCCCGACACCCTGTAAAGAAATACCCCACTGTGCACACAGTTTCCTAGAAACTCTAAGTTGCTTCTTTTTAATTAGAAATGGACAGCCAATGATTGTTGCCATTTTAGAAAAACGTCTACCATGAAAGGAGACGAAAACAATGAATTAAAAAAATGAGCCTAAAGAAGGAAAACAAAGTGCAAAATTTCCCCCCTAAAGAGAGCTGATAACAGATTATACCGTATTTGTCAAATAAGAATGGAAAGGTGGCGCAGCAGGTTAAAGCACAGCACTAAGAAGCTAAAACCACTTCAGCATGAGTTCAATCCTCACCCTGGAGGTGACCCACATGGCATGGCAGACCTCTCCTGACCCACCCACTGCTCCGTCAGTGGGCCTGTTCTGCTCCCCCACTCTGTCTCTGGTGAATCCTATCACCACCCCTGCACCTCTCACCTGTACCCCAGTTCTGTATACATAAATAAATCTCTTAAAAAAAAAAGAATGGAAAGGAAACTTTTCTTTTCAAAAAGGAGTAGTTAAGAATCAGGAAGTGCTCTTGAAATTAAAATTAGAATCAAGGAATTCTCCCAAAAAAAAAACAGAGCAAAAGTTCAAAGAAATAGAAAAACTGTAGAAAAATAAATATCAAAGTCTCAACCTAGGAAGAACTTCCAAGTTCTAGAAAAAGAAAAAGAAAGGAAAAGCTTTTCTAAAAAGAAAAAGCAGCTCAAGTGGGAGGAATTTCTCAAAGGGGGGAATATAAGAAAACTGTGGATATCTAGATGGAAAGGGCTGCTCCAAAAATTGCAAATAAACTCATTTTAAGATATATTATTTTAAAATTCCAAGGTACCAGTAATAGAGGGATTAATAATAATTTTTTAAAAGGCGTCAGAGAAAAAACAATGTCAGAGAGAAAAGAACATAGATCAGAATGACACTGGAATTTTCAATAGCTTCAGAAGATACAGCAGAGTCATAGCTTAAACATTTAGCAGGAAAATTATTTATAACCTTGACTTGTGTACTCAGATGAACTATCAATTAAGAATCAGAGTAAAAGAATTTTTACTCCAACATTCCACATTCTTTTTTGAGAAGTACTGGGAAATGTTTTCCAAAGAAATTAGGAAAATCATCAAGGTAGAAGTAGACAGTGAATTCAGGAAATGTGAGATCCAATAGAAAGGTAGTGAATGAAATTCCCAGGATGATGTAGAAGGGGACTTCCCTTGGACAGCAGCACAGAAAGCCTAAAGGCCAGCCAGTCCGGAGGGGACAGGTGACCCATGGTTTTGACAGGGAGCCTCCAGGAAAATAATGGAATTTATAAACTGTAAAGAATGTTGAAATGCCTGATAGAAAATTATATGAGGAAAAACAGAAGCACATCAAGTACAAGTCATAAATGAAAGTGAAGGAAGCTTTAAATAAATTGGTCTGAAATGAATAAGGAGTAGAGCAACCTCCTGTGTGTTACACATGTATACAAGTGTGCATTGCACTTATAGATGTATAAATATACACGAGCGCATGTGTGCAGGCGAGTGTGCTTGCACACATGCATCCCAGGAGAGAGAAAAGAGAAGGGAGGAAGAAGGAATTCTGTATTCAGGAGTCGTGTTTCCAACATAAATCTGAGACTTCTTTATGGAAATGTCCTTTGAGTGATTTGTTCGCATTTCCGGCTTTGTGTAAGGATGGAGGTGGCTGTTAATTTTTGAAGTGGCCTGCGTTACCTCTTCTCAGGAGTTGGGACTTCCTATGAGTGGCCATCCAGACAGCACAGGCCCTGACATGGCCCAGAGGAGATCCATAGCCCTCTGAAGTGTATTGATGAAAGTGTTTCCTGGGGTCCATATTGTAACCCTTGCACAGAAGTCTGTTGTCACATCCTGGAGCTGAGTAGTGTAAAGCAGACTGAGTTAAGTCCTTCTCAAAAGCTACCTTGTAAAGTCTCCACGTGGTGCTTGCTCTGGTTAAAAGAGTTTCAGCAGCACATACAGGAGACTGGGAGGCTCCCCGCTGATTCAGAGAAAGCAGCCGAGTCTGTGCCTTTCATAAGTCTGGGTGGAAACCACAGTGGGCATCCTAGTCTCCAAAAACATGGACTTTTTTTTTATTAACTCCCTTGACAATTATTACTGATTATTGTTATTTGTCACTGAGATCTGGTATGCACTCACACAAAATCTTTAAAATATTCTATATTTTACACAATATCTTTGTATTATGTAAAGTACAAGGGAAGGATGAAGATAACACCAGGATGAAGGTGCATAGCAGCCTAGCAAAAAGAACAGCAGGTATGTCAAGGGCACTGGCCTGGGATGACACAGGACCACTGAGGAAAACCCCACAAAGGCATGACACTGGGCGGTGGCCCCTGGAACGTGAGATCAGAGACCTGGGTTCAGGTCCTGGCTATGAACATATTCCAGATAGGGATCACAAAAATTAGCTTGAAAGTGGCTTTCTCCTGCATTAAACCCTGAGATGAGAACAGCTGTGGCCGAGAGTTTGCTGGACCTCTAGGAGAGTTCTTGTAGAACCTATGGAAGAAGTTAGGCAGGCTCCTGGGACGATGGACCCAGCTAGACCTCCAAGTCTCTAGGAGTTGAGAGCTATTACTGCACAGAGATGGAAACATGAGCAAATCCTATAAGGTGCTGGCTAAGTATGTGATCACAGAGGTTAAGGGGAGAGCCAAGACTGAGCTAAAAATGCAGCCAAGGAGGGCAGACAGTGTCCGTGCTGGGCAGCCTCCTGGACTTTGGTGTTTGGCCAACTCTGGCTTTGAACCCCTGCTTCGTTTCTTATACCTGTGTGATGTAGGAACTCTAAAGTTTTCTAATCTTCAAAACTGGAGATGAAAAATACCTGTCTTAGGCTGTTATTGAAAGAGTGGTTGCAATATTGTTCAGAGAACATAAGATTTTGTGCTTAATACACAGCCCAAGAAATGTTTATTATCATTATGATTATCATGATGGGACACAGTGTCAGCAAATGTTAAATAAAATTGGCACTATGCTGACTCATGTGAGCAAGGAGACCTGTTTGATTGGATTGGAGGAAGCTGCAGGACCCAAGGCCCATCAGGCTTGGTAAAGATGCTTTCGCTCTTTAGGCCCTAAGCTTCTCCCTTGAAATTCAATCAGATGAAGCGCAAAGGCATATCTATGTTTTATAGCACTAAGATTCTGCCACAGTTGATAACCCAGAAAACTCATAAAACTAATTGTTTTATGTATAAAATATTAAGAACTTTCAAGTAAGTGGGAAAGTAAAGGTAGTCATTAAATTTAGTGAGACAATGAGTTAAGTAGCTTAAATTAGGAAGCATTTAATTTTACTTTTCAGTGAAAATTAAAATATAAATATAAGCTGACCACAGAACTGCTCTGTCCAACATAGTAGCCTCTGGCCACATGTGGCTATAAAACCTGGAAAGGTGGACTGCCTGATTGGAAAAGAGACTTCATTTTAAAATTCACCCTGGAAGTTCACTAAGACTTAGTACCAAAAAGAATTTTAAAATAGCTCATACATAGTTTTTATATTGACAACATTGCTGAGATGATCATCTTTTAACTATGTTGGATTAAATAAAATACTTTACTAAAATTAATTTCACTTGTTTCTTTTTTCTTTTGTAAGGTGTTTACTTGAAAAAATTAAATCACATCCATGTCTTGCATTTCCCATTACTTCTCCACTGGATAGTCTTGTGTTAGTCAATGAAGGACAAAGGCACCTTCCATATGGTCAATCACATGTGCAGTCTACCACAAAAAAGCATGGCAGCCTCTGTCCATATTTGACCACAGGCTGAAAGTTGACTGAATGAGGGTGTTGTGTGTGGAGCCAGCAGAACTTGCCTGCACTGGCCGGTGAGCAGCCCTGTACCAGCCCATTCTGATCCCCACAGGTGTCATCCACTCACTCACTCTGCTTCTGATTCTGCTCTTTATCTTCGTCACTGTCACTCCCTTCTTTATAGTCACTCCTCTGTGCTGCTGCTGCTTCTCCCAGCTCCAGTGGGAATCTGCCACCCAGCGCTGCACACACAGAAGCCACCAGCATCCTCTATTTCCAGAGAGTCAGCCCCCGAGAAACGAGTCCTACATGTATGGATCATTCACAAAAAGGTAGCAGAGTCCTGTGTCTAAGGGAGTGGTTTCTTAGAAGAAACGATTCCTGAAAAATTCAAGAGAATATTCAACGAATATTCAAAATTCAAAAATATTCAATGAAAATTCAAAAATGCAATGAATGATTTTCAAATTCAAATTATTCAATAAATAATTCTCTGCCTCCATCTCTCTGCCTCCCCTGCTTATAGTCCTCTTGCTTGCTCTTTAGAAAATACCACAACATCCTCCCAATAACAACATCAGTATCTAATCACAGAACATCACGCGAGGAAGTGACTTTTAATGCTGGGATCTTTCCTGATACAATTTAGTCACTGTCTTGTAGTTCTTACAAGCTTTTTAGTTCTTTGCTATGAAGAAAACCAGCCTGCACTATCAAGCAACCAGCTCTCCTCTTGTCTTTGTAACTAACTTATGAATTAACTTTTCTTCTTGTTTCACATGGAGTAAATACAACTTTTTAAATATTTCCTTGTTTTACTTGTTTGCTTTTCCTTCCCTATATCCTTGCCTTGTTTTCCTTAGGTTTTTTTTTTTTTTTAAGATTTGTTTATTTGTACATACAGAACTGGGGTGCAGGCCAGAGGCTCAGGGGTGGTGAGAGGCTTCACCAGAGAGAGTGGGGAGCAGAACAGGCAGATGGACCAAGTACACTGCTGAGGGGAGCAGCGGGCGGGTCAGGAGAGGTCTGCCACGCCATGTGGTCACCTCCGGGGCAGGCAGGAATCGAACTCATGCGGAAGTGGCTTTAGCTTCATAGTGCTGTGCTTTAACCCGCTGCGCCACCAGGGAGGCCCTGTTTTCCTTAGGTTTTGAGGGAGTGAATTCTCTCATACTTTCAAGGTTCTCTTTGTTGGTCTTTTTAGAGCCCCATTCCTACTCTACAAAGATATGGTATTCCATGAAATTAATGAAAACAAAACTTTAAAGGGTGGCCTGTAGAATGAACAAAGAATCCATGGTTCTACCTTTTATACTTTTGTTTATTCTCCCCCAGTCTTTCCCACCAGAGTGGCAGAAATACATTATTGATTCACGTTCAACATCCCGACCACCTCCCATCCCTGTCCATTCTCGCATTATCTGCAATTCCCAAAAGAGTGTTTGCTTCACTGCCCTTCCTGTTACCTTGCAGTGTTTCATCTGGGATTCCATTCTATTTGCCTTAAAGTTGTCAAAGAAAAAAATTAAGAACAGGTTATATGTGAAATAATATGAAATGGAGGCTTATCTTATTCCCCAAAGTCAAAAATGTACCTGCCACTTCAGCCATAATTCTTTTGGCTGTAGTTTTCTGGTCAGATCAGATTCCTTTCCTTTGCCTTAAA
Source organism: Condylura cristata (assembly GCF_000260355.1). Lineage (NCBI taxonomy): Eukaryota > Metazoa > Chordata > Mammalia > Eulipotyphla > Talpidae > Condylura > Condylura cristata. Next base: position 37,443,953 of record NW_004567102.1, read on the forward strand.
AAAAAATAGCAACTATGTCAAGAGTATTATTGCATTCCACATACTGAATTATGAAATACCTGTAATATTTCCTGGCCCTGAAGATTTCTTAATGCTTGCAGTGTGCTGCTCCAGAACACCACTGTTTCCTGATAGCTCAGCACATATGTAAATCTGGCATGTAAATCTGGAATCAGAAAAAGATGTTTTAATACATTGTTTTAATTTTTATCATCTATATACAAAAGCAATTTGGGAGTAGCAGCTATCTTACAGTGCTTTACCATGACTAAAAAATGAAATTAATAATTAAAATATATGGCTAGTTGATAAGAGTTTTTTGATCAAAAGCTGAATTACAGAAATATTAAAATCATATGTAAAATAAAGGTAAATATTTAAAAATAGAAAAAAAATGTAACCAATTATTTTAAATCTTTTAATAACCTTTATAGGAATGCCTTAGCTAAAAAAAAAAAAAAAAGTACATTTCCAGTGTAGATAATATGACAATTCAAGTAAAGGTACAAGGAAGAAATAAAATTATTTTAGTGCATTTTTAGTTTTCATATTTTTAACTTGTTTTGTTGTTTAAGGTTCCTTCTTTCCCTTACTCTTCCTTTTACATGATAATCCATTTTCTTTTCTCTAATGAATACCTTATAATTCGAATCGCAAAAAAAAGATGAGACATAGACTTCCTTCTCTAATGTCCACCATTAATTCTCTTTGACTAAAAGTAACTACTCTAATTGTCCAGCTAGATCTCCTTCTATACTAGCTTTTGTTTCTTTTCCAATGCCTACTGGTTTTTCTGAAGATTGGCTTAGTTAAGGTTTCAACATGAATAACTGATAGGGGCTGGATCCCATGTCAGACTGGCTACCCACTTCTGGCTGACCTATCCTGAAGCTTATTTTCACAAAGAATTCATTAAAAATTCTCACAGCCTCCCCAGTCAGAGCAGATCGAGGATTATTCACATGTCTCTGCACCCTAACTCTGCTCATGCTAGTTTCCACTTAACTCTGATATCAAAACAGGAAATAAATATTTGCTACACAGGGTGAGAGCAAACTCAACCATTCCAACTATTAATTTGTCACCACTTGGGTGTGTTGTAGTGGTACATACACCTGAAAAAGTCTGAACCTATATCCCTAAATCATATAATCATTACAATGTTATAAAAACCAACATTACTTAATTAAAAATCATACAGCTTAAATAACAATAATAAGAATAATAATTTATCCAATCATCTCCTCCAAAATGTAAACTTGTCGAGTTCCAGAAAAGCTGAGATTCCACCAAGGCACCATAAATGCAAACATTTCATTCAGTTATTAAAGAGAAACAAAAATACTTAATGAAAAAGCCATAGTACTGAATGCAACTCCAAATTTTCCAATCATGATGTCTCTCTACCCTCTGTATCACAACTCATTGAACCAGAAATGCAAATGAAAAATTTGTACTTGTCAGGAAGTCCTTGACACCTTGACCTCTAATGACTTAGGCCAAGAATACAGGTAAGCCAAAGACAAAAGTAAGATGAGATCAACATGAAACTCCATTTCAAGAGTGAAAAGAATAGAAAATCTAGTTACTTGAACAATTCAAAATGGCAGCACATGCCCACTGAACTGTATACTTCACTCTCCATCTGTATTTTTGTCAAATGTACAAAGATCATATGTCCCAAAACTTTATTTTTTCCCCATATCTGTCCTCTCTTTGAAGATTTCCTGTATTACCTCTCATTGTTACTACTTCCCTTTGTTCCCTGGTTCCATTCTGATCTAAGCTTTTAAAGAGACTTAAAGTAAGCCTACTTTGACCCCGCAACCACAGAGCCCGGGTTATGAATTTGCACATTTGGTTTTCCATAGTGGCTCCCCCCTTACAAACAGCCTGACCTTAGGAAATGACCTCTCTCACCTCAGTTTTCTCACCCACAAAATGTTAATGGTGATGCCCCTGGTGTGGCCAACACATTACAAAAGTCCCCAGAGTAGGGGTCCAATTAGAGATCAGATGAGAGTGAATCAATCCTCTAGTGTTAACTGGAGCCTTTAGAAATTTGAGAATTCCAGAAATTCCTTTCATGCTTAATACTCTGCATGGGTGCTTGGAGGAACACAAAACCTCCAGCACAATCACACATCTGCTCTCAAGGCGGGCACAGAAGTCCAACCTGATCAAAATGGAGCTTGGACTAAAAGAATATAAAAGTTCCTTTCAATAGATAGGTATCCTAGAGCTTAATCCCAAATTTTGTTTGTATTCCCTTCCTGGGGGCCAGGGCAGGTAGCAATTTCACTGAATTCTGAAAGCCATTTTTCCCCTCTTAGAAAATGTTTAACGTCACCTCACACTGTTGCTCAGACTACCCTCTTAGGTCCATGAGCCATCCACTTTCTAAAAACTCCTGGCTTGGGAACACATCAGAGTCTCCTTTACCACAAGGAAAAAGTTTAGTCATGCTTTTTGAAAATTAGAATCCAATCACCAGTCTTGGATTTTATACCAATATTAATAAAGAAGCTTCCATGCAGAATTCAAGTATTAAATAAAGTAGTAGTAGGACAACTGCAGGTTTCCTTCTCACTTTTATCATAATACTTCTGAATTTTCATTTAGTAGTGATTAAAGTAAAAATAAACACATGTGCATAGAACAGCACATGAAAAATAGAACTCAATATAAGATTGAATACTGACTTTTACCAATTACCTTCTCCCTACTTCCCTGATTCCATGGAAGGTTTTTCTTCAGCACCCTCTGCCATCAATTTAGGACCCACTGAACCCCAAAAATAAGTTGCAAGTTTGGTGAATGCTGCTGTGTGGGAGAGTTCCACCTAGACTCACATACTTGGAGGACAGATATTTCAGAGGCCATCGTGCCCACGTGGCTGACTGCACTGAGTTACCAGGGAAAGGTGACATGCCCAGAGACAGTTCCTGTGCTGTAGGTCCTGATGGTCTCAAATCCAACAAAATTGAGTCTGTGTAGATTCCGACAACAGATTGGTGGTTATCATGGGGCAAAGGAGTGGGCAATGGGAAGAAGAGGTGAATGGAAGTGATGGTGATGGATGGGAACTGGGCTTTTGCCAGTGAGCGTGGTGTGGTGTATACATTTTTCAAGGTATAGAGCTGTGTTCCTAAAAGCTTAGTGTTGTAAAGGATGATAAAGGAAGAGAGGAAGAAGAGGGGAGAGAAGAAGAGAAGATGATTAAAAAAAAAAAAAAAACAGGGAGAATTTACCCTTTAAAAAAATACCAAAATCAGGCCCTCCCTGGTGGCGCAGCGGGCTAAAGTACAGCACTAAGAAGCTTAAGCCACTTCCACATGAGTTCGATTCCCACCTGCCCTGGAGGAGATCCACCTGGCAAGGCAGACCTCTCCTGACCCGCCCGCTGCTCCCCTCAGCAGTGTACTTCATTAATCTGCCTGTTCTGCTCCCCACTCTGTCTCTGGTGAATCCTCTCACCCTCCGCATCTCTGGCCTGTACCCCAGTTCTGTATGAATAAATAAATAAATCTTTAAAAAAAAATACCAAAATCTTTAAACAGTTTTGTGCAGTTATATGAAAATCCGTTTCTGCAATGTAAGAAATAAAGCCATGCTGGTATGGGATACCTTAAAAACAAAAATCCAGTCCACATATACTTTCCTCTCTGTGGCAAAGTCAGCCATGTCCTATTCTGACAGGGCCAAATGCTCACCTCTAGGTCACACTCCCCAGCCATTTGCAATTTGGCAGCCGAGTGACCTGTTGCACCAATGAGCTGTGAGAAGACACGGGCACTGTTACATGCGGGATGACTCCTGGTCAACAGGAGTCATGGAGCGGCCGCACCAGGCAGGACACTGCTGAAGAGCAAGATCCTGGCCTTTTCACTGATGCAATAGTCACATAGCATAGTTGTGAGAAGGAGAACAAAGAAAAGGGAGGGGTGGAAAATGTGCTGTCATCTGTGGGATCAGGGGTGTGAGTCTAGCCGCCAGGCACTTCTCATCTGCTTGATGACTTACTATTGTCATTGAGATCAGCTCTGCGTCCCCAGCCTGGGTTTCAGTCTTTTCAACAAGGCTTTCCACAGAGCTTCTGAGGTCCCTTGTTAGGCACTGGTCAGCATCTCCCCCTCTCCCCCTCCACGGTCCTGGTTATATCTCAGGGTGCACAACTTTCCCTGGTGATCCCAGGTGATTGATTTGAAAGGCACCTTGCAGGCCGGGCTCCTATAACTGACTGAATGGGCAGTTTTGACCTTGGGAATACAGACCCAGAGGCAGCAGAAATGGTGGACAAACAGGCCGTTTAGGATGAGCAGATCCACACTGAACCACTTCCTGGCAGAGACAGTGAAAAGCCTGTGAGTGGGTCCCCTTTCTCTCCTTTCCTACTTCTGTGGCAGTGGCCTTCTGTCCTTCCAGATGGCAGCCAGAGACCCAAAGTGACAACAAGCTGCAGGGTCCTCTCTGCTATCAATGCAGTTCATGGTGAAAAGGCTGTTGGATTAGCACAATATAGCCAGCCCATCCTTTCTAATATATCCTAAAACCCAAGCCCTTTTGCCTACCCCAAACTGAGACTATTTCTATTACTTATACCCAGGAGTCTAAGCCACCCACCCATAAATGTTGTGACAGTCACAACAATGCAGAAATAACATCTGACCAAAATGCCTGTTCTGTGGATGTGCATTAATAAATGGAAACTTTCACAGGGATTATCTCTGTAGTGTAGAATTATGAGCAGGGCTTATTACCATTCTGTATATCTTTCTGTATTTTTCAAGTTTTCTTCAGTGTGTGTGTGTCCTTTAATAATCAGAAAATAATACTAGCAATTTTTTTTTTATGAGAAAAGTGTTACTGCTAGCATAGAACAGATAGACTTTGGGAATGAGATTGTGTCCCTCCATGAGGGCACAACTTGCCTGATCTTGCCTTCTGCCTCCCACCGCATTTGCCCTTCTCAAGGTGACCTGCCATGACCCTGCAGCCCTGGCTGTCATCACTCCCACTGCACTTCTCACGTGTGGCCTCTCTCGGCCACTAGACTCACACTCCTGGAGGGAGCACGAAGTTGAAACAAAGTGCAGTGACACCTTCCAAAGGTTAGGGACCATCTGCCCCAGACCTCCTGCTTGTGCCAATGATGGCCAACATTTCTTGGTGTTCCTTAGCTTAGAGTAGCATTGCTCTAATCTGGGCCTCAGTCTTCACATCACCTTCATAAACACATGATTATATTTAAAGCCTAATAATCCAGCATAAACCCCTCTCAAGACTCTTAGCTTGAACACATACTTTGCCGTATAAGGAAATATTCCAGGTTCTGGGAATTAGCTCTTAGACATCTATTTTGGAGTCCACCATTCTGCCCACTGTAACTGGTAAAACAGCAACTTACCACTCCTTAATACTTGTTAAGTAGATCAACAAATTATAAATAAGTGAACGACTTCTCCAGTTTGATCTCTGCAAAGTGTGGCTTGTTCATCATCAGGCTTGGCCGATCACTTCTTGCGTACTCAAGACTCATAAGCCCAATCGTATCACACCTGCTAAAATGGCATATCTTTAAAAAGTGCGTTTGAACAGGAACCTGTGACCCTTCACCAGCTTAGTGCATTTTTGGCACTGTTTTACTTTGGAAGAGGAAAGATTTTGCTTCCCTTTGTCCAGTTAGTTGTTTAATAAAGTCAATTGCGTGCAAAACAACTCCACATGGGGTCTGCAGCCCTTTCTCTAGAGGCTGACAGGAGGATTAATCTCCATTGGTGATGCTTCTTTCTTTTGCAGTCAAGTCAGCAGGCGCTCTCAGCCCACAGTGGATCTAACCAGATGGAAGGCTGGAGGTCCAGGCACTGCCCAACACAGAATCAACACTAATTATTCGTCACATTAAGGAATCAAAGTTATGAGTAGAAATGCCTGCTATGGAAATCAGTATAAAAATAACTAATGGGGGGAAGACCCATCTCATTCTCTTAGTTGGCATTAAAACTCTTTTCTCTTCTTAGGCAAATCACAAATAATCCAGAATAGCAACTATCTTTACTTTTTCAAAGACCTTAGCTCACTTCTATTGTTATCCAAGATTTGCATTTCTGGTCAAGCTGATGTCTGATCTAATATTAGTGTTACATTCAAACCACAGATTCTTTCTAAAATATGTCTCTACTTGCATCAAATCTCAATGATTGTATTAGTATGAATTGTCATCTTTGAAAAATTGCAAGGCCATAAGGTATGAAGGAATCCTTTTATAATTGCACAGAATTGAGACAGTCTCCTCCCCTGTAGCTCCAATTGAGAACAGAACTGACATCTGACAGGTCTACCTACCTCTTCATTGTCCAGACCAACATAACACGTCTGACCTACTTGTTCTCTGAGGAGCCTCCTGTGTCAAAGATCAAAGCCAGGGTCAAGCACTCTGATGCCAGGGGAGCCAGGACCACTGGGGGGGGGACACAGGAACAAAATGACCTTTTAACAATGAGACAGCTTACAAGAGCTGCAGTTCTGTGTAATGTGATAGTCAGGGTCACGCAGAGATCAACAGACAGACATAGGGCATTGAGAAACAAAGCAGGAGGGCCAAGGGGTGCACCCCACGACGGTGCCAGTCCCTGCTAATCCAGCCTGGCCCAGATCCGACCCTCTGCTAAGGTTCATACACCAGGAAAACCCCACACATTCCACGCAAAAGTACAACACTTCCCTGAGCTACCTCCATTTCCTTTTCTTAGGTTAGCTTGCGCCTGCTTTCCTGCACACACTCAGTCTTTCAGAAAACAGCTACAACTTCTCGTTGGCTGTTTATCTCTTGCTTCACCCAACGTAGCAGCAAAACCTTGAGCTACCCAAAAGGATGAAAGTAATCTCCATTGATCTATTTCTTCAGAACACCTAGCCAATATGTTAACCTGTCATATGACTTTTTGAAAATTAAAGTTCATATTCCTTAGCATGTAAGTAAAAAAATTAAGTGGTGCTCTGATTGGGGAGCTGGGTAGGAAAAAGTAACATTATTACTTTGCCTTTTTTTTTTTTAACAGTGATTCTGTGTTGTTTTAAAACAATAATTAGAAGAAATCAGAATTTCCTATTTTTTTTAAGATTTATTTATTTATGCATACAGAACTGGGGTACAGGCCAGAGGTGCAGGGGCGGTGAGAGGATTCACCAGCGACAGAATGGGTTACAGAACAGGCAGATCGATGAAGTACACTGCTGAGGGGAGCAGCGGGCGGGCCAGGAAAGGTCTGCTGCGCCATGTGGTCACCTCCAAGGTGGGGATCAAACTGAAGTGGCTTTAGCTTCTTAGTGCTGTGCCATCAGGGAGGGCCCAGTATTTCCTATTCTTTAAGAAAAGGCAAAGCGAGTTCATTTTTGCCCCTTAATTTACCAGGGGAAAATGAGCTTTTTCTGAAATTGCAATTTGTGCAGAGATTGGAGTGCTGTGGTGTGCACACGTGCTTGCCTTCTGGACGGTTCAGGACAGCGGTGGCCTGCAGGCCGATGCCTTCCATCCGGCAAGTAAGTGCTTCATCTGCATTCCTCTGGTTGGGTACAAGAAACAGTCTACACCTCTCTCCTCCCAGATGTTCAGCAGGGACCTCTGCACCCCCAGGTGGGAGGGGTCTTTGTGGTGAGCTCGGAGACCACAGAAGGTGATGCATTGTGCATGAGGATCAGTTGCATGAAATGACCAAAAATGAAGATGTCATAAAAATGACACATTCTGGCCCTCCCTGGTGGCGCAGTGGGTTAAAGCGCAGCACTAAGAAGCTAAAGCCACTTCCGCATGAGTTCGATCCCTGCCTGCCCCGAAGGTGACCCACGTGGCACGGCAGACCTCTCCTGACCCGCCCGCTGCTCCCCTCAGCAGTGTACTTCGTCAGTTCTGCCTGTTCTGCTCCCCACTCTGTCTCTGGTGAATCTCTCACCCACCACACTTGTACCCCAGTTGTGTAAGCGTAAATAAATAAATCTTTAAAAAAAAAAAAAAAACGACACATTCTACCAACCAAGCCAACAAAAAAATGAGATTGGTAAATAAATATTTAAATAAGGAAATGGAGAAGACTTAAAAATTGTAGGAATTACTAAAGCGACCAGAAACCAATGTTATTAATATTTCCAGTTCACCTTGGAAATGTAGAGAGCTGGAATAAACATTGCTGCTATACTTAAAATGAGAAAAACTGTGACAAAAAACAAATTGACAACTTTTCCTGAAGCCGTGGAGAACTAAAGCTACAGGGCAAACATCTAACCTAAAATCTGCGAAGAGACAAGCAGCTGCAGGGAGAAATAAGGCAGGTATTTGTTCCTAGGGCAAAAACTACCAACTATCAAATCAACCTCTAAGAAAATTTCAGTAATTTAAAAGAACTGCTAAAAACTGACTGTGAGCTAGTGAGGGAGAAGGAAAATCCTGAAAGTCGCCGACTAGGAGAGTTCATTACCTCTTGCAGGCTTTTCTTTACAAAACCCAGCAGACACAGAGGAAACTGGGCGTCTTCTGAGAAAGCTTTTGTCCACAGTGTTGGCTGGGAAAGGGAGCGGCAGCCGCCTGCTGAAACTGCCTCCACCTGGCCCATTTCCCCATTTCCCCTGCGGAAGGAAAGCTCTCATCTGTAAGGGGTAGAGCAATAAGGATTAATAGCACAGGGCTCCAGGTGAAACCCACTGCAGCTATGAAAAAGAACAGATTGTTTTAAAAGCTCTTCTACCAGGTGAATGGCAGGATCATGTGCTAGAACCAGCATTATACGGGAAGGATGAGGACTCTAGCCAGAGAGGAGCGTCCACCTAAGATGGGAGCCAAATCAGAACACGAGAGAACGGTCCCATTCCCCTTCGGTTTCCGCTTATCCCACTGAAGCAAGCTTTGAGAAACAACAGTGGGACTGTTGGAAGAGGTGCAAGCGACACAATCCCTCCCGCCGCTCCCTCTCTTTTTATAGCCCCTGCAAACAAACCTTTTATTAACCTTTTTCCATGTGCCTGCCCTTGGGTCTTGTCCTGGGTTTTTTTTTAAGCATGCAGTTGAGGATTCACGCCTAGGCCATCCAGTTTCCCTTTGGGGTGACACCATCATACTAGCAGAACCCCACCCAGAAACTTTGAACACCTACTATTTCTATGCTTGCTGGCACAGTTTCCACCTACAAATCTGCTAAGCCTGTGTCTAAGAACCTCTAGCAACCCGTCTATGGTTGCTAGAGTCCATTTTGTCTGTATGAGGTGCAGGCTCGAATTTCCAAAAATGAATGCCCTGCTAAGAACAACCTTTGGTGACTCTCTAGTGGATAAATCCTCCAGCTACCTTGGCCCTCAATTGTGACAACTTCAAAATGAGTCTTTGTCTTTACATGTCTTTATATTTTTTTATCAAAGTTCTTTAATGGGGCATAATGCCAGTTGCCCACAGGGTAAATTTCTTAATAAAACACTCATTGCTTTCCACCACCTGTCTCACTTCCCCAGTGACTTGCTAGTGCCTGAGATCACATTCTGACAGGCTATATGTGCTTGTGTTAATAATATACTTTATGATAAATTTTTATCCCCCCAAATCCATATATTGAATAACATGCTAGCCACAGATATAGCAGTATGTGCAAGTGGGTTCTTTAGAAAATGACCACATCACAATAGTGGAGTTTTCATGAACAGAATTAGCACCCTTAAGAAGAAAATCAGAGAACTCCCTGTTCCTTCAGCAGGCAAAGATATAGCAAAGACAGTTGTCTGTGAAACCAGAAGTCACAACTCACCAGGTAGTTCGTCTGCCAGAAAGATTGGTCTTGGACTTTGCGGCATGCAAGAAATAAGTTTCTATGGTATATAAACCATGCAATCTATAGTTGTTGTCGTTAACAGCAGCTCAAATAAGCTAAAACACTGTGTAAGCCAATAGAAGTTTTGAGGGAGGTCTTTGGAGCCCTCTAAGAAAGAATTCAAGAGTCTGCGTTCAGTTGCACCAAGAAAGTTTATTATAAAATTATTCTTGCATAGATACAAACATGCAATCTTTAGGGTGAGATCCGCTCTATCTTGAAGGTGGGGTTGGTTTGATATACTCTTCCAGTGGAATTTTCCAACAGGGGGCTTTGGGTTTTAATTATTTTTCTTTTTTTTTTTTACTCTTTTCCTCCATTGGGGCACCCCCAGGCAGCACCTTGTGGCCTGCCAGTGGTGTCCAGAAGGAGGCACATTCATGGCAACGGGGCTCAGCCCACTTTCCCGGTTGTGCAGATTGGGAGTCACCTGGGCCTTACTTCTGCTTTGGCTGTTCTGAACTCTGACCTTCCCGCCCCTTACCACTCTTGGGTATAAATTCTCTCCCTCCTCCCTTGGAGTCCCTCAGGCAATTCACCCCAATAAACCTCTCTTCTTTAAGACTGCTTGTGTGGGCATCTTTTGGCGACACCTCTGCCTAACATCAGCCCTTCTGAGGTCAGTTGTCTTAGCTGCTTGTTCACGCTCTCCTCCCCACCTCTGGCATGGGACCTGTGAGCCTACAAGCCCCCTTTCTCCTAGGCCCTAATCATAAACCCCTCACACTTGAATCCTTATCTCACTGTGTGCTTCTGAACAGCCCAAAGATCTGGCTGACAAATGAGTATTTACCACATTTTTATTTAAGAAAACTAATTTTACTCTGATTATTGTTGAGAGAATAGTCTTCCCCCCTACTTCTCTTGTTTACATAAAATAAGAAAAAGGATTGTCCAAATAGATTCTTTCAGATTCTTAAGTCTGCTAACTCACAACCATACACAGAAGGAACGGTTATCTGATTGGTGAGTTGAGGAAAGGAATTAAGAATAATTGACTCAACTTAACCCTCCTAGACCTGGTTATCACTTTGCAGCACTGCCTGCCCTCAGAGATGATTCCTTCTGATCTATCACCGCTGCAACAGTTTTCAGGGAAAAATACACTGTCACTCAGAAATGAAGAATAATACTTAATCCAATTTTATATTGTCTAACTGATTGTGTTTGCCTGGATCTGTGCATGCTTTCTTTGATTGAGCACTTTGATTGAGCACTTTAATTCTAGTTTTTTTTGTTGTTGTTGTTGTTTATATCTTACAAAAATCTTGAGCAGGTTTGTTCTGGAATGCAGCTAATCATTTTTTCCAAGCTTTTGGAGGTATAATTGACCAATAAAAATGTCTATACTTAAAGCATAGAAGTTAAATACAGTGTAGTGATTACTTACAGACACACACGCACACACACGAGGAATCCTTCCATCAAGTTAATTAACACATCCATCACCTCATATACTCACTGTTTTTTCTTTGTGTTGGTGAGAACATTTAAGTTCTACTCAGCAAATGTAAATTACACAATATTATGTTTCAATTACAGTTTTCAAGCATCATAGTATACCTGGATCCTCAGATCTTTATTTAGATTATTGCTAAAAGTTTGTACCCTTTTACCAACCACTCTCCATTTCCCCCCATCACTTTTCTCTTGTTTCTATGAATTCAATATCTTTTCAGAGTCCATATTTGATAACATGATAAATTGGCCCTTTGGTTCTTGCTCTTAAGGTCTGTTAAGTGTTCCAATGCAACATTTAACCTACAGTGAATAAATTCCCACATCTGAGACAGGGTGATTTTGAGCACTCTGCCTCATGAATCCTGAGGTTTTCCAGTCTGGTTTGTAAAAGCAAACACTCTGTGAGTGAGTGATGGCCACCACGCCTGCTTGCCTTTTCACATGCTTTACCTTGGTTCTTCCATCATTCCCTTCTGCCTGTGTGCTGAACTCAGGGCACCTGCCCGCACCGTCTCTGGAGGCCTCCTCATGCCGCTCTCCCTCCTCCCTGCCTCTGTTCTGTGCTCTCAAGCCACTTTGGCCTCCCTGAACTTTATTTAAGGTGTACCTCCGGGCTATGCCTTGGTTAACCTCCTGTGCTGTGAGCTGAAAACACAAGGCAGTAAGCCTGGTTTGGATACCAGTCATCGGGGACCGTTTTCTTCCATTTCAAAAACGAAAATGAAATAAAGACTTTATCGAGCAAGCAAAAGCTCACCACCAAGAGATCATTCACAAAAATGTTAAAGGAAATTCCTCTGGCAGAAGAAAATGATACCAGATGGAAATTTAGATCTACACAAAGGAATGAAGAGTGACATAAATGGCAAATATGTGGGTAAATGCAAAATCGTTTTACTCAAATAGAGAGCCAGTGCCAGTGGCATTTAGGGAATAGTCCACTATTTCCCCCTGAAGTGAAATGCCCCTTTAACTATATATCACATTCCTTAAATACACTTGGATCTGTTGGCACATTATCTGTTCTATTCTAATGACCTATGTGCCTATAGTTAGGCAATAGAACCATTCTGATTTTATTTTGATCACAACATAATATCGAATATATGTTAAGACATGGTCGTCATGTTGTTCATCATTTTCAAAATGCGCCCATGTTTATTCTATGATGTGACGTTTGCAATCAATATAGCCATCCCTTCTACTACCACCAGAAAAAAATATTTTGCAAATGCTTCTTGAGGTGCTGGTAAAAGTATAAAAATCCAGATGTTAACTTGGGGTATAGATAGCAGTTAGCTATTAGGAGAAAGAAGAGATCAAGAGATTCTGATCCAGAAGAGAACCATGAGTGGCTGCATGTCACCCAGCAGCAGAGAGCCAGACAGAGAACTCTGAGGGGTACCAGGCTCTGGTGAACAGAGGAGGAAGGGTGCATGGAGTCCTCACTCTGATTTTTGCAGCTCAGCAGTCTCTTCCAAACAGGGTCAACTTTTCTTTGAGGGGTAACTTTATTATTAGCAGATTCACCTAAAGAAGAAGTGGAGAGGAGGGTTACTGTAAATCTACTGAAGTATCCAGAGCTGGCTGGAGAGAAAAGCTTCAATTCTTGGTGATGAGTTTGCCCCTGGCTCTGCCACTTATGTTATCTGTACTGTCTGACACTCTCAAATACAATAACAGAGGACATGAAACCATGATTTTTAACACCAGGTGCAAATATACTCTAATAAAAAATTAAACAATATTTTAAAAATCTAAAGGTGACGTGTTCCCTGAGTTTAAACTTCCCCAGTGTATATAAAGCTCTCTTTCAATGAAGAGAGCTGCAGCATTCCCCATGGCTAAACTATACCAACCAAACATCTGTCTGAGGAGGGTATGTAGGGGGAGGGGAAAAGGAGACACCAAAAGTCAAGCTTGCCTTCTTCACTGTGCTATGAGCTGGCCATTCTCCATCACTTAAGTGATTTTATTTCCCAACTGAATTCTACACTGCAAAGGATTTGAGATAAAAGTTTATCATGCTCACATATAAATGTGCTCATAAATGTGCCTAAATCCTTTCATATAAGAATTCAGAGCACTACAAAAACTACACGTGGTGTCAGAGTTCATGTATCTCTGCCTTTCATGCGAAGGAACAGAGAAGAGTAGAGTGTTGAAGTCACTTTGTGCTGGAGGATGTCTGGAAGGTAAAGCTGAGCAGGAACTTGCACTGGGAGTTCACCTTGGGAATCATGCGCTCTCACAGTGGCTTTCTCTTAGCTCATGTGGCAGTTCAAAAATCAGTTTGTTCAGAACTGTGCCCCAGAAATGGTCTGTAACTACACATCTCAAGTATTCCCTAAGTGAATCTTCAGCCCTTGTAGCAAGTGCTAGTCAGAGCCAAAAGAAGAGAAAGACGGTGTTCCTGTCATCAAGGTACTTACCATCTACTCAGAGAAGAAAAGACACAGGAGCACTATGGGATATGTCATCATGATTGTTCCCTGAACACAGAAGCCATTTACTCTAATTTTAACCCACAGGACCTGGCTTCAAAAGTAATAAAGATCTAAACAGAGTAATGGTTTAATCCAAAAATGAGCAAGATGGGTAATCATGCTGAATGGGTTTTTTGGTTCATGAGGCACTAAATGGAGAGAAAAGGCTACATGTTAGAGGAAGGATGTGACCAGAACCCTGAAATTCTTTCAGAACAAACTCCTACAGGGCCATCCATCTTAAGTCCTTCTTACTCACTCTGCTGTGAAACAGAAGAGAAAAATCAGTGTTCCAATTAGCTCCTTTCTTTAACCAATGAGAACAGCTCATTCATTCATTTTGTAGGTAATTTTTAGCATCTGCTTTGTGCCTGGCATTTCCTCCTCACGGTCTAGAGATGTGGAGAAGTTAAGCCCTGGACCCCAGCGAAGGGCCCTGCCCCTGATGTTCCAGGGAGCCAAGGGCCCTGTGGCAGGTGTTGACCTCCCCTTGCCTCCGACCTCACTCTCGTGTTGGTTCACAAGACCGTCTTCATGGCAGAGACTAAAAGATCCTTTTCTTTTTTTTTTTTTGCTCTTTTTACCCTAGGAAGAAAGAGGAAAGAAAGTCCATTAGGAGCCCTCAGTTTCAAGAAAAGGTTAGCAGTGACTGTAAACAGCAGGTTATGCCCAGCCCCATGGGAATCTCTAATGAGAAGAAACTGTCACGCTCAAATTCTCCGGTGACAGTTTCTTAGGGGAGCTTCCCATGGGAAATGTGGACTGCACAAAATGCACTTTTTTGTACTATGCATAATCCTTTACTCCCAGGAAAGGGTAGGGTTGGAAATAGTTCCAGGACACTATAATTAGCAGCCTGATCCTCAGCAATGAGAAAATCAGTTGGGGAATCCAGCCCCAGAAGCAGCCCTTGTCTGGTGCTTCCTCTTACATGTTAGCTACATTTTCACAGCCCCCACTCTTAGAAAAATGTGCTCTGTCCCCCTACCCACATTTACCCCAGAGTCCTGTTGTGCCACTAGATCCATCCTCTGACTTCTCTGTGTGACTATTTTCTGATCATCTGTTTAAGCCGCATGCAGACCCAAAAGTCCACTTGAACTACATTGCTGTACAGGTGGGGTTAGAAGACTGTGGCACAAGGGCAAACTGGCTCACTGCTCATTTTACTTTATTTAAGTTTTATTAGAATATAACTCTACCGATTCTCTTGTGTATTGTCTGGGGCTGCTTTTGCACAAAAACAACAAAATTAAATGAGAGAAATTTAAGACACAAATTCTATGGTTTTACTTAGTTGTTTGTGTTAAGAAAATTGTGTGTATAGTTAGTCTTTTCAGATAATGTGAATTTTATATGTCCTTTGGGTAATTTCTCCTTGATCACAAGAATCCTGTGGGATGCTTTGCATCTGTATTCTTAGTTTGTTGGTTTCCAAGGTGGCTCAGATTAATGATACATTCAACTGGATTAAAATCAAGCAATACATTTGGAGATCTCAAAGTTTTTCAAGATAATATTCAAAAAGTGGAACTTGGAAGGGACAGATTGCCTTTACATGTGCTCTTTTTTCTCAGTTCAGGTACCAAGTATACCATAGGATATAGAAAAATAGGTTCAGACATTGTAAGATTAGAAACATTTTCAGTTTGAATGACAGAGATAATCTCAACAATTAAAAAAATAAATCTGAAATCACCTAAAATTAATGGCTGTTTAAGAAGCAAGAATTCCTGAGACATAAAGATCCAATTTGCTAAAAATGACTTTCATTTATTAGACTTGCTGATAGGAAGTCAGCAAGGAAGATCTCTTACTGAGCAAGGAATAGGTTTTAGTTACTTTGATATAAAGTGACTGTAATTACATCTTGTATATTCATGCTTATTGGCAGTTGATTGGTTCGAAAAAAAGGAGTATTTCTTTAGTCTGCTAGAAATAACTTTATCTATTGGTAGGAAAGTTTACTGAGCTAGTATCTCTGCCAGATCTACAGATCAACCAAGGAACGCAGACACGCTGACTCATCCAGTGGCTAATTAGAGTAACTGTTTTGACCCAGAGGATATACAATTTGGGAGCTGAAGGGAGTTGCAGAATTGGGTATCACTCAGGCTGAGTACTATTACACTTTGATCACACTGAAGATGTGAAACTTATTTGCAGATGGTATAATTAATTGAGTAACTGATAAACTTAAAAAACCCTTTAAACTAGAAGAATGAATAAAAGAGTTTGGTAAAGAGGCTGAAAATAAGATAAATATACAAAAAAAAGTGATGTTTTCTTCATGCTAATAGTAACTGATTCTAAACAAAAGTGGGGAAAATCCCAATCACATTAGCTATGAAAGCACAGGAAGTCTGGTATCATGACCTCCAGGATGTTTACCATAGCTTCAAGCCAAGTATTCAAGATTACTATGCCAGTCTTCCACAAGGACTACTTCTAGACTGTCTCACATGTTTTATATTAGCCCCCTCATAAATCCAAGCTTTCCTTCAGCCATTTTGTAGGTTCTTTCAACTATACACTATACTGAACAAGTCCTAATTTCATCCCACCCCTTCCTTCCTAACTTCTTTCAGTGAGCTCTCTAAAATTCTTAATTATCCTCCTCAGGGAACATAGACTCTGCTATAGCTCTGTCAAAGAAGTTATTTTTTGCCTCATACTTCATGTTCTTCAGGACCAGGAAAGAGGTAACCATATTTCTTACTCAACATTTCTATTTCTCACTTGAAACTACCACTTCATTCTTTCTTTCTTCAGAACTCTTATCCCTCCTCCTCAGCTAATGGATGACCTCTTCTTACTCCTGACTGAGAAAATAAAAGCCATAATTAAAGAGGCCCCTTTCCTAGACTAAATATATAGATAGACCAGTGTTTTTCAAACAAGGACAATTTCAACCCCTGGGGACATTTGGCAATATCTAGTGATGTTTTTTAATGGAAAAAGAGTGTCACTAGCATCTGGTAAGTAGAGACAAGGGATGTGACCAATATCCTGCAAAGAATAGGACATCCACAACTAGAAAGAATGACTTATCCCAGAAAATCAATAGTGACAATGTTGAGAAGTCATTACATAGACCAACCTCAAAAGGGATTCCTTTCTTTTCTTCTCCCAATGAAAGAATATCTCCACTCCGGTCAAAACCAGTAATATCTCATTCTCAGTGTCTTTCCTCCTGAAATTATCACTTTTTTCTCTCTGAATCTTCCTTCTCTATTGTAGATATATAATCATTCTACAAAAATGTTATAAACCCATATATATGTCACACTCATATGCCAAGGATACAAACAGATCAAAATTCCTTACTCTTAACCTTATATTCTAGAGGAGGAAAAACAATCACATTATAAATTATAAATAAGTAAAACACATGTATCATTGGTGAGTGCAAGGGGAGAAAAAGCAAAAAGGAATAGAAATTATGTGAAAAGACAGGGATTAAATGCTAAATAAGATAAGCAGGGAAATTTTCCCTGATATGCTGAGATTTTATAAAAAAACATCAAAGAATTTAGAGAGAGGCATGCAAATATGTTGGGGAAGAATCTTGTAAACAAGCAAGGAGAAAACAAGTGCAAAGAGATAGGGTTCCTGTTTTGCTGTTGTCTGGTGAGTCCAGAAAACACAGAGGAGACCACTGCACCAGGAACAGACTGAAAGAACTGTAGACGATAAAGAAAAACAGTAAAGGAGAGGTGAATGTATAGGTTTTGTCTTTAGTCATCTAAGTGAGATTGGGAAACTTTAGTGGCTCTCTTCATCTGACATACCTTAACACATGTGTCAACAAAGTACAGCCCAGTCTACATTATATGCCCTGCTTTTCATATAAACCTACTTTTTAAAATAAAGTTTTATTGGCACAGTCATAGCCACTTCATTACATTTAAACTATGGTAACTTTCAAGCTACAATGGTAGAATTAAGTGTAATAGAGACCACACAGTCCACAAAGCCTAACTTAATTGTCTTTTGGCCCTTTACCAAAAAAAGGAGCAAACTTAAATCAAGAAGCTCAGAAGTCATTAAAGAAAAGGTATATTTGACAGCATAAAATTTTAAATAATTAGGTTTTTGTGAAATTATGATAAACAAAGTACACAAAGAACTAAGTTATTAGGGAAATTTTGGTATGGCAAGAGTTAATATTGCTATTACACACAGAGTCCAGACAGATTGGGAGAAAGAACAAAAGAGACCAAAATTTCAGAAGAAAAATAAGCAAACCACATAAGCAAGTAAAGAAAATGCAAATAGCCAGCAAACCTATTTAAAAATACTCCAACATCACTAGTGGTTGGATAAATAAAAATAAAAGTCACAGTTACCACAGTTTTTAATTAAGACACAATTTGTTACTCTTAAAAAAAAATACTATGGGTCCTAGGGATACAGGGAAACAGACATTTCCATCCTTGGCTGGTGGGAATGTGAATTGCTTCAGAGTTTTGAAAAGTAATCTGACAATAGAAACTCAAATATATAGATTTCTTAAACAAGCAATTCCACTTTGGAAAATCTATGCTACAAAATTAAAAGCACCAGTTCATACATATGTATGAGGACTTTCTTCCAACATTATTTGTCCAAGCAAACAAACTTGAGAAAAGGGGGGCCAGAGTTATCTAATAATAAGCACCATTACTAAATAATATTTAAAAGCTAGTATTTGTGGCAAAAGGTTAATTTACTTTACATACAAAGAGGCTACATGAATCAGTATTGAAAAGTGAGTAACAGAATTTTTCATACAATACAAATAGTTCATAGAGGGGAACAGTCCTTAAAGATAGGAAATGACATTCAATCTCATTTATAATAAGAAAAATGCAGTTTACCACGAGACACTAGTTTTGCCTAGCATATTGGCAAGGGACAGTAAATTTACTGAGAAGCCACAAGCTAAGAATGTGGAGATTTGGTAGCATCATAAATGGAGAGTGATGGGGGAAAGAAAAAGTTTCAAAATTCAAATCATTTGACCTGGCAACTCCATTTCTAGATATGCTTTCTACAGATTAATTAACATGTATACAAAGTGTGATATAATTACAAGATATGTGTTGCAACATTGTAAAAGTAGAGGAGAGGTTGGTAGAGGACAGCCAACATTTGTAGGGAATGGTAAGTATGCTCTGATAGATCTATTTTTTTTT
>NW_004567102.1:37463267-37495953 GCF_000260355.1 Condylura cristata
ATTCCATTGTATATATGTACCACATCTTTCTAATCCAGTCATCTACTTTTGGGCATTTGGGCTGCTTCCATGTTTTTCCATTGTAAATAAAGCAGCAATAAACATGGGGGTACATGATAGATCTATTTAATGAAGAAGTAGCTAACCATTCCAAAGAATGAAACAAAACAATAATAGTAGCAATAATAAGTGAGTCAGTTTTATGAGTATTGGTATGGAACATTTTCCAAGATACATTATCAAGTGAAATAATGCAAGTGTAGACAGGGTGAGAAGACTTCTGCCGAGTCGAGAACACGTGTGTTTTCATGGCCAATATGAATACTGCTGTGGACGAAAAGCATTGGGCTAGAGCCAGAAAAAAAGAAACATTTAATTTTTGTTGAATAATATGTACTTCTTTTTAGGTTACTTCACACACAAAATAATAATTTAAAAAAAATCCATAGGTGTGGACATGGAGAGGGTTCCACAATATATTGTGGAGTAAAAATTTTAAATCACATAATTATGTGTAATATAATCCCATTTTGTTAAAAAATGAAATAAACTGTGGCACAAACTGAATAGAGATTAATTGACAAGGATTTGTGAAGGATGGAGAAGAAATAATTAGCTTTTCCATATAGATCTTCTTATATGACTTATATGAATTCATATAGTTCTTAAATTTTTAATAATCTAATGCAGTAAAAAATTGTGTTTATTCCCTTCATTACATTTTTGTTATATTTTCTGATATTATGGCGCTCAAATCCACAAATAGTTTTATAGCTAGCATCATTCTTCTATAATTCCTTTCCAAATATCTCTATGTATATATACACAAACACACAAATTTATATTCAAAATAGAATACCATTCTACATTTTAAAATACTTAAAAGGCCACATTTACCATGAATACACTACCCAGACATATACTGTTTTCACTTTTCATTTGACCATTGGCCTAAGAGGCCAACATAATGCGAATTGAGGCAAAAAAATATATAAAACCAAAAAAAGAGACAGTAATACTGATCCTGTGTATTTAAAACGTTGATACCTTTGTCCTGGATTTTTGCATTAATTTTGATTTAAAATATTGCACTGCCCTTTTATACCTTACCTCCTCCTGCTCTGGCTCTCCTCAGACCAAGACCAATGAAAAAAGGGGACTAGATTTATCCCGGAAGCCCAAAAATTAATTATGCCAAAGGCATCTATACCTCCAAGTGCTTCTGGGTGACTTTAAACACTCCTGTCTACCAACCAGGGCATGTGCTTCATTTGTTTTTTTTCTACTTATGCTAGCACCACTATATCCAGCACAATAGATTCTAACCACAAGTAACCTTTAAATTTAAGTTAATTAGCATTACAAATGTAGAAGGAGTTGGAGGAGGCTCCTGAAGCACTTCCAAGGCAACCCATGAGGCCTGGTAGGTAAATGCTGCAGTTCACAGCAGACTCAGTCATTTGTGTCTTCATTTATCCATTCAACATAAATTCACTCTTCTAGGTATTAGGGGTACAGTCATGAACAAAAAACCTCTACCCGGCCCTCCCTGGTGGCACAGCTGATTAAAGCACAGCACTGAGAAGCTGAAGCCACTTCCGCATGAGTTCGATCCCCACCTGCCCCAGAGGTGATCCACATGGCACCTCAGACATCTCCTGACCCGCCTGCTGCTCCCCCTCAGCAGTGTGCTTCCTCAGTCTGCCTGTTCTCCTCCCCACTCTGTCTCTGGTGAATCCTCTACCCTCTTGGAGTTTCCATTGTGGTGACTAGTGCAGTGCAGTGAACAAAATAAATGAGCAAACTGCGCTGTATATTTAGTGGTGGTGAGTGCTAAGAAGGGAAATTAAGCAGAGAAGGGGGAGGGTGTGGCATACACGCACATGGAAAGCAGTCTGGGAAGAAGCTTCCAGGGAAATAACATTTCAAGATCCTGAAAAAAGCCATGTGGGATCAAAGGATTCTGGATCTAGCAGGAGAGGGGGGCAAGGAAGCCCTGCAGGCTGGAGGGATTTGAGTCAGGAGGCCACAGAGGCTGAAGGGAGGTCAGAGGGAGAAGTATGGTGGGGAGGAGGCCTCCATCAGCCTGGAGAGCTTCCATACTCACCGGATCTTGGTATTCCTTGACAAGGGCCTTGTTTTTGTCTTACAGCCCCTCGCCCAGAGGAGACTCTGTCATGTCAGTGCTGCCGGACAGGCCCACAGCACGGCAACCTCTCTTCTGGAGCTTTGAGTCACTGACTTTGGTCTTTACCAAAGTTCCGTCCCTCATGCCTGCCACCCACACAGAGTATACAGGGTGTCCTGGCGTGACTGACACTAGTCAGTGTCATAATTCAAGTTCAGTTTCCTAATTTCTTTCTCCTTGTGAACCAAAAATACTTAAAGACCTGCCATCATATTCCAAAAGGCCAGTAACCTGTGAGAAAGGATCTGGCTAAGTCTGTTAGCGCTGGGGCAGGTTCCCAAGCCTTCCCATGCCAAGTTTCCCTTTGCTGGTGGGTGGCCGGAAGGGCAATGAATATTCAGAGCTCAGGGCAGTGGCTGCTTCCAACCTGCACAGAAGCATTGACTATTTTAACAGCCAGAACCCTTTGATCCCCTCATCTAACTATTTAACAGAAACTTCTAGCTATCAGCGCGCCCTGCTTAAGGCCACATTTACAACTTCATACAAACTGCCCTAATTTCCTATGTGATCCCTTGAGTTTAAATTTACAATCTAAAGATCCTCCAACAAAGATTATCATAAGAGCAAACATTTTCTCATCTGTCAGTAAATCAAGTACTCTCATCTGCGTAACCCTCAAAAAAGGGACAGATGATTTTCTAGAATCATCTTTGCCATGAAGGAAGATGTGAGAGTGGGTGGAATTCATCCTCTTTGAATTCTGCCGAGATGCATTGCCCAAGTACACACCACAAACTGCTTCTTTTAGTATCAGACATTCAGATCATGTTCGCAGTTCCTGAAACACCACCACACAGCCTGCTGAGAGATCAGACAGCCGGCATCATCTCTGAAGCTAACAGAAGTTTATTTGTGACCCGAACAAGTGGAACCAGTGTGAAAGACAGAGTCCGCCTCCAAATTCATCCGCCTTCATGTCTCTCTTTAAATCCGAAACCACGATCACTCCCTGAAAACTCTTTATCTCAGCCAGTTCCCTAGAAAACTCTGAGCTCTGCTGAAGACTGTGCATTTTACCAGCATCCAGCACAAGGCACTGCGTGCAGTGAGGCACGGGGAAGGGGGTGTGCAGGCACTCCTCTTGCCATTCCAAAGTCTTGCCCCCTGAACTCCATTAGAGAATTCATTCAGCTGCTGATGCCTGGAGCACAAAGACAAAGGAGGCCAGTGGAGTCACCCTGCATTACCTGGGGTTTTCATTTGTTTCCTTTGCTACCTTCTCAATTGATAAAATGTTGGAAAGGACTCCTGGTCTACAGTGACAGGCTGCCTACATTGCTGTTAGGAGCCAAGCCTAGCCCCTGCCACCACCAAATTATAAATGGTGCCCATGCCAGTGTCCCAGAGGACACCAGCAATGTGATGTCTTAGACTGGAGGCCCACGGGAGGGATGCTCTTGGCAAAGCGTACCTACAGTGCTTTGCTAAGAAAGGGTTTAAGGTAGATGTTGGAAAGCATGGTCTCGGGAAAATTGATCAGAATTTGGAAATTAAGCAGTTGCTGGCAGACTTGGCACTTTTTGGCATTTGTGAGTCCATGGGGGTTCTACTAATAAAGTAATAGGTGTTAAAGCAGTCTGAGCTTAGCTTTCCTTACCTGTTGTCATTTGGTGTAGTACGTCTGTTTTGCAAAGTGTAGAACTGTTCAGAAAGAGTGGTTCTGTTTTTCAAATATAAAAATATTTTTAAATTCATGAAGGAGCAGAATACATGGCACCAGTAAATGACAGATTGCAGTAGATTCTGGAAAACAGGTACATGTGAGAGTGGTTTGATAGGTGAAGTGGGTGGGAGAGAAGCAGTCTACAGTATCCTGCGAGAGAGTCGCAAGTGAGGGCGCACCTTTGTGTGAGACAAGGCACCCGAGAGTAGCAGCTGCCATATTCTGTGCCTCCTGCTTTCCGTACTTGATCCATTTAATCTGTAAAATGATCTTACACAGCAGGTATTACTGTCTATACATTTCATATTAAGAATCTAAGATTCAGTAAAATTAAATAACTGTCTAATTTCTTAAAATTAGCAAGAGTCAGAACTAAGATTCAAATCCACAGAATTTATCTGCAAACTCCAAAAGTCAGGATTGTATCTCTGGTTGAATACAACATCCCAAACAGTTTTTTCAGTACCTGGTATGTGGCAGACATTATATACATTCTATACATATAGAGTAGGTGAATGAATGGAATACCAGGTGGATGGACAGACGGACGGACGGACGGATGGACCAATGCAAATCCAAATGACTTCAAAATCACACCATACTGCCTGCCCAAACTTTAAAGCACCATATGAGTCCATCTAGATTCTATATTCAGAGGTATAAAAGCCAGAGGGCCATATAATGTATTGATGCCTTGGAAAGCATAATCCAGACTTGGAGTGGGAAGAGGTAGACATCAGAGAAGCTGGATATTAGAGATTACAAGCAATTTCTAAACCAAAGTAGCCAAGCAAGAAAAAGTCCAAGAGTGGGGAAATGTCCTGAGTGGCAGGCCTGGGGCACCACCCCATTGAGGAACCTGGCCTACTATTTTCTTGTGCTTGCATTGAGCCGAGAGTCCGAGAAGCAGTGGAGCATGATTGGAGCCAGAGGCTCAGCAAGCCAGGTGCTTGCTATATTTATTCATATATTTATACCTTGCCTGGTTCCAGGGAGAACATAAGGCATCTTACAAGGACACAGAAAGTACAAGGTAACATAAATAAGAGCTAGGCAAGAAAGGGAAAGGGCAAATAATAAGGATTAAGGCATAAGAGAAAACAAGAAAGAAAACAAATGTGCAAATTTTACAATCCCATGCACAGGCAGTGAGTAAACCACACATCTGCCTCTCAGCTTCCTTTTTTTAGAGGAAAATACTGAAGGAGATATAATAATACCTTTCTTTCCTGCCCAAGTAGAGAACTACTTAAAAATTAGACACGGAAATCAGACAGAGGGAAATGAGCAGTGACAGCCAGGAGGCATGTGTGGCCTCTCCAGCTGCCTCCTTGGGACTCCCCTCCTGTGGGGTGTTTGTATCTGCGGGTACTGAACTCAGCCAAGTAGTCTGGGACAAAGTTGTGCAAAGGGCTCACGGTCTTTACAAGGTAAGCCTGGACCAGCGAGATGAGGCTACCAGCAAACGTCATCTTAGCTGCCCTCGGCACCGTGTGACACACCGGCTGCTCTTCCAGTCAGCAGAGAACCACATGCCTGAGACCAGAGCCAAGCCCGGACTGGAGGAGGACTTCCGCAAGGATGTTTCTGAGGTCATCTATAATGTCTTTTAATAGAAACCAAGGGGTATATTTTCCTCCAGTTTTAACACAGAAGAATTGTGCTTTTCCTGAATAATTGTTTTATTTCACTCTCAGAAACAAGGTAAATTCTCTCGCTTTCTCTTAGGGTAGGAGTCCCTGATGGGTGGGTGGGTGATGGCCAACACTTGATGTTTACTGACTGAAGAAAACTCCCATAAGGGACTGTGAGCAGGGAGGAACTGGTCTCTGGCTTCCGCTCTCCATCCCAGACCTCTTGGCTGGGCACAATACATGTATATACAGTCATTCACATGGGTGGCAGCCCCAAAGGCAAGATCAGAGAGGAGGTAATCCAGTGGGATCAGTGCCAAGCCAGGCTGCACACCTTAACCAGGCATTCCAGCCTTGTTCTCATTGTCTATTCACATCTCTGATTTCTATGTCTTTATCCAAAGTAATTCTTTACTTGGGCAGAAAGAAAGGGACTATTGGGTCTTCTCAAGTGCCCTACAAAAAAAGGTACACAGGAATGCTCTATCTAAAAGCTATTAAAAGTTAGTACTGGCCCTCCCTGGTGGCTCAGCGGGTTAAAGCACAGCACTGAGAAGCTAAAGCCACTTCCGCATGAGTTCGATTCCCGCCTGCCCCGGAGGGGACCACATGGCGTGGCAGACCTCTCCTGACCTGCCCGCTGCTCCCCTCAGCAGTGTACTTCATCGATCTGCCTGTTCTGCTCCCCACTCTGTCTCTGGTGAAGCCTCTCACTGCCCCTGAGCCTCTGGCCTGTACCCCAGTTCTGTATGAACAAATAAATAAATCTTTAAAAAAAAAACAAAGTATAAGCTCCTCAAAGATGGGCATCTTGCTATGGCATAATAGCACCATTGATTATCAAATGCCTTGCACCTAGTGGCTTTCAATTATTCATTTCAAATTCCCTGTGAATTTCAGTGACATGTAATGCTGTGATTCAAGGTATTTGACATCTGGGATTTAATCAACTTTCATCATTGAGCTCTAAATGTCTGCCAATCTCATCTCTGATATATCTATAGTGAGAGTGAGTGTTATGCAGGAAACAAGTCCTGAATTGATGGTCAAAGCTACATGGTTGCCAGCACTATGGCTACCTTTTCATCACGTCTAACTCAGAATGTTAAGGAACATTTCTTGGAGTAAAGCAGGAGCTATACTTAAACTCTATGGGGGAGAAGGAAACTCTTAAGCATTAAACTAATTTCTCTCTCCTACTATTTTTCTTGAGAAAATTGAGAGATCCTCATTTGACCTGAGTTTTCATCTATTTCTGGATCCACGTAGAATACCAACTCTGCTAATAGGAAGCATTATCATGTGTTATTTTTAGTGTTTTGGCACTAAAAGTTCCCTGACTAATCAATTATTTCCAGCTCAGCTCAGCTAAGCCTCCTGCCTAAGACTCTCCAGCTTGAAATGTTGTCAGCTCCTCCTTTCTTTGTTTCACCTCAGAACTCTTAGAGCAGAGAAGAAGCTGTTGCTAACATTCACCTGTAAAGTTCTCAGAAAGAGACCATGAGACATGAGAGCGGAGGTGAACTTCTGAAGGATGTGGAGCAACTTCCTGCTCCATTACCAGTTGTCTTAATTCTTCCCTCTCTCCAGGAGTTATTTTCCTGGCACTAACATAATTTAAAGCTCTTATAAAATTTTGTTCCACTTTATGGGATAGACCACAAGTAAGAACTAACAGAAGCAAAAACTATATACAAAAATATTCACATTGGTAGTATTTACAGTAGTAGGAAATTGTAAATACTGATTCGAAGCAATAGGTAACTGGCTAAGCAGCTGTATAACTGATGCAACTCTAATGGGGGAAATTAGAAAATATTAAACTCTGCTCTCCTCCATCACTACCATGGAATTGAAAAAAAATGAAAATCCATCTTCCACCCAACACTCAGTTGTGCAACTGATTCACATAAGAGAAAACAGAAGTGGTAAATTCCAAGGGTAGAAATGCTTGCTTCAAATAGCAATGAATCAAAACCCAGTTAAAATCACTTCAGGTTATCATTGCTATTCTCTTTAAATACTCAGCATTGTTGAAGGGTCTTTTCAGAAATTTTCTCACAGATTTCAGGAAAGAAATTCATCAGAATGTATCATAAGTTATGAAATGTTTATAAAATTTTGTTCCATTTTTATGGGCTAGACCACAACTAAGAACTAACAAAAGCAAAAATAATACACAAAAATGTTCACATTGGTAGTATTTACAGTAGTAGGAAATTGTAAATAATCAGATTCTAAGCAATGGGTGACTGGCTAAGCAAGTTGTGACGTATCAGCATAATTGCTGCCCTACTACTTAATAACTTTAAAAATATGTATTTAATCAATTCACTCAACATAATTGTTGATATGTTATTCATTTCTATATGTCTCTCATTCTCTGCTTTTTATGCCTTTTCTTATATTATACAAAAATGTTTTAGTGTTCTATTTTAATGGCTCTGCTGATATTTTTAGTCATGTTTTGAATTTATTTTCTTAGAGTTTGCTCTTGGGATTGCAACATGCATATTTAAATTTTCACAATTGACTTAATTTTAATAAAACATAACAACTTTAGTCCAATAGGTCTCCAATTTCTCCTCTTCCTTTGTGTTATTACTATGCATACTATACATGATATATACATACTACATACCATACTGATAATATATATACCCTGATGTAATCACATATATATCATACTTTGTATAGACATATATGATATATCATATATAAAATCAACAGTATAGTATAATAATTATTGTTTTATGCAATGAGCTTTTATAATTAAAATGAGCAAGCCATTAACCTTTCTAAGTCTTATTTTCCTAGCTATAATCCAGGTTAATAAGACCTATTATTATCACAGAGTTTCTGTGAGCACTAAGATATAGTTCACTCTGCAAGACATAATAGGCATTTCCTAAATGATACCTGTTTATGCTATCATAAATGATAATATATGCAGAGTCTCAATCCAAGAGGACCTGTAGAACATAGATCCAGACTCCAGACAATCAAAATAAGGAGTCAGTTCTTAGAACTAAGGTAAGATTCCCCTGATATCTGCATGGAGGCAAATATCAGAGCTGGCCTATATACAGAAGTCACCAAAATATTCCAATTCCCATTTGCAACTAATAGCTTGTGAAGTTCTTTGTCCACAATGGAGTCAATCTGTTGACACTCTTTCAATTCTCATGACTCAGTAACAAATTACTCCAGAACTTAGAGGCTTAAATCAATAACAACATTTACTTTTATGAACTTTGAAGACGTTAAGCTAAGTAACATAAACCAGTCACAAAAGGACATTATAGTAGGTTTCCACTTAATGTGAGTTTCCTAGAGTAGTCAAATTTATAGCGACAGACAGTAGAATGATGGTTGCCAGGGGCTAAGCAGAAAGAAGACTGGGCCATTAGTGTTTAGTGGATACAGAATTTTAGTTTTAGAAGATGAAAAAGTTCTACAGATGGATGGAAATAATAGCTGCAAAACTGTGCAATGTGTTGAAAGACACTACTTATACCTTTAAAAATTATTAAAATGGAAAATTTAGGCGCTGTACATTTTGCTACAATTTTTTTAATGCCAAAATTAATAGAAGCATATTTATTCCACATACTAACTAAAAAATAATTCTTAAAGAAAATATTCATAATACTCTATGTAACCTACGGAAGTCCTCCATGTCATATACATATTTCAATTATGTGTGATGTACAATTTTTAAGTTTGCCACCAATTTCACCATTCAGCAGCCTGGTGGCTTCCTGCAACTGACTCACATGAGCAGCCAGTTGGCACACCAAGTCCCTGGGATGAGCCAGTAGCAGCATCAAATTCTTTTCCCACCAAACTGGTAAGGAAAAGCACACCAGCAAAACAAAAGGGGTACACTTTGTCTTGTTGGGGAGTCTCTCCTCTGTCTGTTTGCTGTGCTTAAAAGTTAGTAACTTGCCTTCAAATAAGGGTTGGGAGGCAGGTCATCTTTTCAGATTTAACACATTAACAGGCTAATGTGAGAACTCTGTTTTGTACAATTGTTCATGGCTAGATATGACCACAAAAGAAACTAGAAGTACTCCATGGAGATGGTACCAAACCTATCCCAGATTAATTTAATGCAACTATCAGTAATAATGCTTTATTGAATGAATACATCTAGGGTAATACTGAATAGAAGAGGGGCATTCTGACAATGCCATTAAACAGGACAGTCCCAGATACAATAAAGATAATTGTCAAATACACCTCATCAGAGGAGTCATTGTAAGAGTTAGGTAAGGTCATGTGAAATAACCTGGAATCATTTACTTTGCTATACAATTATCTTTATCTATATTGATCCATATATGCATTCTTGCCCACTGATTATTACAAATAGAATTTTATCATCATTGTGTAAACTTCCATTGTGTAACTTGCTGTGATTTTTAATAGGCACTTCATTAAATCCATACATTAACCTAGGGAGGTATTGTCATCCTCACTATTTTTAGTCTTCCAGATGAACAGTATGGTATAACTCCCCACTTACTTGTCTGTCTTTATTGTCCTCATTAGAGTTTTATAGATTCTTCAAATAAATCTCTTTGTCCTGGATTATATTAATAGCCAAGGATTTAATGTCCTATTGCTATTTTAGCAGAATTTACATTTCCAATGCATTTTCTAGACTTGCATCACTAGTGATAGAAAGATGTTTTTGTGTAGCGAATTAATCTTACATTCTTTTCTTACATACTCACCCCATTTGATCTCATTGCCTCCTACAGTTTCAATTTCAAATTCCCTACCCCAAACCCATTCCCCTGAGTGCCAAATACATCTAGACAACTCCCTGCTGCCTAGACATCCCACAGGCACCACTAACTTAATATAACCAGAAGAAAATTCTTCTTCCCCCAGAGCAGAACGTCCCCCTTCTTTGATATTCCTAATTGCAGTGAGTCACGTATCCTGAGGTACACACTGGAAACCTTGAAGTTAACTTTGACCTTGAAGTCTCTCTCCCCCTCCAATCACCTCACACCAAGTTCATGTACATTCTACATCCTTCCTATCTCCTAAGTCCAATGTTTTTTCTCCAAATTCAAGAATGGAAATAGAGATAGCTTCTGATTTACTGGTAACTATTGTTCTCTGCCAGTTTTGTCTGCCTCTCCAGTCCCTTCAACCTCTCCCCACCTTACACACATTTAATTCATTCTTTATACTATAGCCAAAGGCTCTCTCTGAAACCGCACTGCTCCTATGCTTAGAATTCTTCGAAAAGTACCCCTAAGTTTTAGGAGAAAGTAAGAAGTGCCAGCTCAGTGGCCAGATGCTTCCTTGTATCTTTGTCTTACAACACTGAATTTCCTGTCTCCCGGCCCTTTATTATAGTTACATTGGTTTACTTGCTGCTATTTAAAATAGTCATTCTGTCCTCTGGACTTGATAATTATTTTAAGACTCTAGCTTTGAGGTGGCTTGCATCACAGCAAAAACTGCATATGCTAAGTAGTAGGCAACCTAAAAGGAATGGTATAATAAAATCACACCAACCAGTAATAACTTTACTAACAAAAAATGTAGGCAAGAGGCCTGCCCTGGTAGTGCACGGGGTTAAAGCCTAATAGCATGCTCAAACTATCACAGCCACCACACCATGAGTTAGATCCCCGGCCAGGGAGGTGACCCACATGGCGAGGCAGACCTCTCCTGACCTGCCCGCTGCTCCCCTCAGCAGTGTACTTCATCAGTCGGCTTGTTCTGTTCCCCACTCTGTCTCTGGTGAATCCTCTCACCACCCTTGCACCTCTGGCCTGTACCCCAGTTCTGTATGCATAAGTAAATAAATCTTTTACAAAAAGATTAATATTGCTCTTTGGGGATGTTTTCATCTATCTACTTATTACTTATGAGTGTCTTTCTTCTAATTTCAGATACATAAAATCCTTTATAAAATCTTGCCATCTGTGGAACTTTGCTGACAACTCTTGTGGGCTTCTCTAGCTCTTGAAATCATCTACTTCTACTTTAAAAAAGTAGTTGACTGGACAAGACATTATAAGTATGGTGATAACTCTATTTCCCTTCCTTTCCTCCCAGGTCCTTCTTTCCTCTAAAATGTAAGTTCAACAAAATCATTCGTTCTTTAACATGTTTTGAAGTTAATTCTCCTTTCTTCTTAACAACTGGTAAGAGCTTGTTAAGGTTGACAGCATTATGACAAGAACATATCTGCAGAGTGGAATCCAGTAGTTCCCTTGAAATTAAAAGGGTGTTTTTTGAATATAGCTATTCAATGGCTCTGTGCTGAGTATCTACAGTAAGAAAGGCATTCTGCACTGGGCTATGGTGATTTCACATGGGTGATGTGGTGATGGGAAGCCCACAGGGATTACAACTGAGATGGAGAAATGCACAAAATGATGTAAAAATAAACTATTATATGATTTTTTTTTATTTTTTTTTAAAAAAGGCATTCTGCTAGGCATCGACTCCTGCAGTCACCCAAGTGTTTACTGGGTTCTGACCACACGACCATGCGCTGAGCCCATTGACCTCTCTCACACTCTGGTCATCCTCAAATCTCTCATTCATGTATTTTCCTCTCTACTATGTCCCTCTTGAAAACTTAGAGCTGATTGACCTTTGCTAAGTGTGACCATGAGCATCAACAATTTTGCATGGAGTTGTGCTTCTCTGCCTCTGGCATGGATTTATTTCCCTATTATCATTAAGTACAATTTGAATTGCAATTGTCATTTATGTTGTAACATGAAGTAAAGCATTGATTACTCACTAGAATAGTTGAGTGTTGACGTTTGGAAAGACCTCCAGTGAGGTTTTATGCCCTAGAGACAATAGATTATACTATTCTTTCCAGAGACAAAAACATGTCTATGATTCTTCCAAGGGAATACAGTTTTGTTTTTCAATTATGAATTCGGGGCCTCCCTAGTGATACAAGGGGTTAAATCTCAGCACCATGAAGCTATTGGCAGCCACTGCAGCACAAATTTGATCCCTGGCCAGGGAACCACATGGCACAGTGAACCTCTCCTATCTCACCCACTGCTCCCCACAATGGTGCATTTCAGTAGATCTGTTTGTTCTGCTCCCCACTATGTCTCTGCTGAATCCTCTCACCACCCCCCAAACACACACCTCTGGCACCCCAGCTTTTCTATGTATAAATAGATTAAATAAATCTTTTTTTAAAATTATGCATTTTGTTCCTTCATTCACTATTTCCAAAGCTGGTTGACATTAGACCATAGTGGTTAAGCTCCTAGGCTCTGGAGTTCCAATTCTAGTTCTGCCTTTTGACTACCATGTGACACTTAGTACTCTAATCTATAAAATGTGGGTGATACTGGAATCCAGCGTAGAGGGCTACTGTGGCTATTAAGTGAGATAGTCCATATAAAGTTCTTCTCATTGTGCCTATGGTGGAATAAGCATTTCTTTAATGGTAGTTGTCATTATATCTGTTTTCAGTAATGGCCTTTAATAAAGAAAGTCGTTTGAATTTTCAGTTTCTTTTTTTAAGATTCATTTATTTATGCATGTAGAACTGGGGTACAGGCCAGAGGTGCAGGGGCGGTGAAAGGATTCACCAGAGACAGAGAGGGGAGCAGAATAGGCAGTGCTTAGCGGAGCAGCGGGTGGGTCGGGAGAGGTCTGCTGGTCTTATGGATCACCTCCAGGTCTGGGGAACGAATTCACACTGAAGCTGCTTGCAGTGCTGAGTCCTAACCCGTTGCACCAACAGGGAGGGCCCACAAGTGTTTCTTTATAGGTTATGAATTTGGTCTTACGTCAACTATCCTCATGATATGCTCATAACTCAAATCAAAAGGGAATCATGAATGAATAAGCTCAAACATGTGACTACAAAAGCAAGTCATCCCTATCATGAGCACTGGTCACTGGTCACATATATCTTCAACTGAATTTGAATAAAACTATAAACAAAGTAAAAATATTCAATACTTGATAAATGCTATTTTACAAATCACAGGAAACTAACTTCCTGAGAATTATATAATGAGATGAAAGACAATTCCAGCATGTCTGATCTACCTATAGGCCTTTAGATACCAATCTAAAAAAAAAAGAGCATGACTTTAGAAATTCACATAGAAAACAAAATGATAATATCTAGCTTTTAGAAGTTTAGGCCCAAAAGCTTTAATACAATTTACAATTCTTTTAAAAAAAAAAAACAACATTATTGTACACAGAGATAATATCCTTATAAAACTGTAACAGTAAAATTAAATGGCCAATATAAATTCCCAGAACAGCCAAAGAGAAAATGAAATGAAAATAAAATTTGTGTTATTGGGTTTTCTCATTCAAAGCAAAGCTGTTCAGTTTCTGTAATATTTGGTAGCTATAGGAAAGTTTTTCACACAACCTTTTTATCATTTAAATATTCAAAATATATCTGGCAAATTGTGAGGAGACAGAGAAGATGGAAGTGAAGTTTACCAAGAGATAGAGCCCCTCCCGACAGAGTCACTTATCCTATGGCATTACAGTGGTTTTTGTGCCTATGGAAAGAGTTTAATTCTGTGTTTCTCTGAAATCCCTAAAGCAAGACTGAGGTAAAGCACTGAGGCTTCTGTCTACAACTGCAGGGACATATCCTCTCAGAGAGTGACACAGATGTAGATAAAGAACTTTATCCTCCAGCTGGTTTGAAAAAGAAGACCTGATGTTTGAAGACACTAAGAAGATTAAAGCATTAGATTTTTCTTTTAAGCTTCAAAACACTATCTTCCAGATGGTCCTTATTGAGAGTAGAGAGTTTGTTGATTTTAAATGTATGAGATAAGAAATCCTTAGACTCCCAGGATGTGACCCTCACATAATATGACTTTTATTTTTGCATCCTGGACAAAGCTCTTGTCTGTGACCCACCAAGCAGAGTGAAGACAGGGAACTGCCTCAGAGAAATTCTCTGCCTCAGAGAAATTTCATTCTAAGCCCCATGTTGTCAGGAGGAAAGGACCAGCACCTGGAGGCATGATAAAATACCAACTGTTTGTCAGGCACTATCAGTAAAATTCAAGCAGCCTCGAAGTTCAAGACAAGAAAAGCAAACCCCCATCAGCATTCCACCAACTTGCTCATTGTTCTCTTTGACAGTTATGAAGGCGAGTAGAGGGAGGAGCTTGGCTTTATCTATCTGTACTGGACAAGTTTTTACAGTTGAGATGGGATGGCTAACATGGTGAAGAAGAGGCTCATTTAAGATAGAATAAAGATCAAAAGGAGGCTTGGAGATGCAAGGGGAATTCATCCAAGTCATCTACTAGAATATCGCCTCTTCAGAGCCGACCATCACACAGAAGACAACCGTACCCCTTTGTCTCTGTATCTTTGCCTTGCTTAATTTGCCTCTGTAACACTTATCACTCCCTAAAGTTGTATTATATAGTATTTGTCTATTGACTGATTTGTCCATTCATCAGCTTTGTATTGATTGCCTTCTCGGGCAAGTCCACTCTAAGCACTGAGATTCAGCACTAAATAAAACAGGTTAAGGGACACGCTTATGGAATTTAGATCTCAGGAGTAAAGAGAACGATTGATATTGAGAAAATAAACAAGTAATTAGAAGGTCAAATAAGTGTTCTAGAGAGAAAATAATGTGGAAAAGGATAGGAGAGAACAAATTGTGGAAAGTGGCAATTTAGACAGAACCATTGAGGATGGTAACATTTGAACAGAGAGCTACAGGGCGTGATGGGGGGACACATGTAGCTATCTGGGAGGTAGGAGGGTTTCAGGCTGAAGCACTAGCAAGTGCAAAGGCCCTGAGGCAGGACTATGTTTGGTGTGATCAAAGAGCAATAAAAAGTCAGTATAAAGGGAAGAGGCGGCAGTAAGAAAGTGATAACTGATGAGATCAAAGGGTATAGGCACCAGAGAATTCAGGATTGCTGTAAGGAGTGTTCTTCTGATGTTGGGTGAGATGAGAACTCACTGGTATAGGACTAAAAACACCAGACATCCAATAATTCAAGCTTCAGATGAACCATTTCTTTTTTTTTTGTACATCCCAAATCTTGCTTGGTACATACTTATATTAAAAAGGTATTATTTATCTGAAGTTCAAATTTAATTAAGTATTGTGTGTTGTTTGGTTGTTTCTTTTTGACTAAATCTGCAGCCTTACATTGGGAGGTTTTACATAGAGGACTGACATAGTTTGATTTAGGCTTTAAGTAGGACTACCATAGTTGTTGAAGTAAGCACAGACAATAGGAGCAGTTCTCCCTGGAAGCAAGGAGACCTCTGAGGGGGCTAGTGGATGACCCATGTTTTAGCTTGACTAGAGTGTGGGGCAAATTGAAGTGCGGGACAATGGGTAATATTGCTGGAACTGTCCACTGGAGCCAGACCAAGGCCTTCCAGTGTCAATCAAAAGACTTGTCTGCTTGCTGCAGGCATTAAATGGAAAGCCCTTAGAGGTCTGGGAGGGCAGATGAATCGTGTCAGAGATGGGTTTTAGAAGGATGCTTTGCTAAGTTGAAGGGAGGAGATATTTGATACAGAGAACAATTATAGGAACAACCAATGTCTGGTTTAGAGATGTGAAGGCTAAATTTGGGCAGGACCAGGCCCTCCCTGGTGGTGCAGCAGGTTAAAGCACAGCACTAAGAAGCTAAAGCCACTTCCGCATGAGTTCCATCCCTGCCCGGGAGGTGACCACATGGTGCAGCACACCTCTCCTGACCTGCCCGCTGCTCCCCTCAGCTGTGTATTTCAGTGAATCTGCCTGTTCTGCTCCCCACTCTGTTTCTGGTGAATCCTCTCACTATCACTGAGCGACTGGCCTGTACCCCAGTTTTGTATGCAAAAATAAATAAATCTTAAAAAAAAAAAACTGGGGCAGGACCTATTCATGAACTCTGAAAAGGTTTTCTTCCTTGCAAATAGTCTTCTGTTCAATACCCAAATTTCAAGTATGTTTGACTTCCATAATAAAAACAAAATGTGTGAGAAGTTTCATGACTCAAGACCTTATTGATTCAAGCTGTGGGAAGACATCGCCACACACACACACCTCTCCAGGTTCTACACCAATTTCACACCCCAGATGCCCTGATCTTTGCCCCACAAAATGGCAAATTTCTTCATAGATTAATAAATGCATGGAAAAATAAGGTGTTACTTGTATGAAAGCATTGGATGACTTGTCCCAAGTATCTGTCTCAACACCTCCATCTGGGAACGCAGTTCTGAAATGTTCGAAAACTCTCCTGTACATTTTGTACTGTCTGATGGTGCCTATTTCTCTGTCCTCTGAGACGTAAGTCATGAAGGCAGGTGAATTGGGGTGTATGTGTGCCTGAGCAGAGCACGTGCAGTGTGGGCCCGCTGCCACCACCAGAGCTCAGGCTGCACTGGACAGGTGCCAGTCAGGGTAACCAGGAGAGAATCTGCCTCTGCGGACCATAGGCTGGGACTTTCCAGTGTTCAACCTGGACAAGCAAAGATGTTCTCCCACAGCACTGCAAGTGTCACTCAAAAATTCTGTGCTTTGATTTCCCCTCACAAAAGAAGATCAGATACCATCGCGTAGAATTGTTTTAAGTGTGTGTGTGTGTGTATACAGAGAGAGAGAGGTGGAGAGGAGAGAAATATCAGGTAACTCAATGGTATTACACAAAAGAGAAATTATACTTGCACACTTTTTTCCCAGGCTTCTATCTGAAGTAGAGTCTTATTGCTTTGCTTCACCCCTATCCTACACAATCCACCTTTTAGCTTCTAGTCTATCAAAACAACTCAGGAAAGGAACAACCCTACCTTTGAGTAAACTTCCAAAGAATTCATGGTGAGTATGGTGTTAAGATGGCCCTGAAAGGGCTTTTAAATAATGTATCCACTCTCGATGGGGTGTCCTTCCTCAGACTTCAAACACCACCCTCTTACGAGAGAATTTGTCTTCGTGGGTAGGGGAGATTCCTGTGAGACTGTGGAAATGCTTTTATCCTCCACAAATGCTACACAGCAAAACATAGCACTACCTTGCATTCTTTCATCTTCCTGAGTTGGAAGGAAAGAAAGAGGTGATGGAAGAGAGAAGAAGGAAAGAAGGAAGTGTTAAGGGGAAGGCTGTCCTAAAGAAACTCTGCAGAGTCTTATGGACTCCACCC
This sequence comes from Condylura cristata, assembly GCF_000260355.1. Taxonomy (NCBI): domain Eukaryota; kingdom Metazoa; phylum Chordata; class Mammalia; order Eulipotyphla; family Talpidae; genus Condylura; species Condylura cristata. The sequence goes on from NW_004567102.1 coordinate 37,480,911, forward strand.
CTACTCCAGCTTTCTGGACACTATCCCCTACTCCAGTGATTGGAAATTACAACTCCCAGCAGTACCAGGGAGAGAACTGTGAGGACCCAAGGGTGGAGCTAGCAGGAATGAATTCTGGGACATTTGGGAGATAAATAGGGCGGGATTGCATCTCGCACTCTCTGGCTCGGGAAGCAGCTCTCCTGATGGTGAGACTGTGTGTTCAGTCAGTCTAGCCGTAAGGTATTCCAGTTATTTTGTATCCCGCTCTCTTTCCCTGAGTTGTTTCCTATTCCTTTCCCCTTTTGTAAATAAACCCGTTATTGACCCTTTTGTGTGTACCTGCAGTATAACTGAATTGTGAGTGTGCGGGTGAGGCCCCACAGGCAGGCGGCCCAGTCCACTCTGGGCTTGCCTGTAACAGAAGAAGAAAGGGAGGGGGGAAGGAGTGAGGAAGCAAGGAGAGAGTGAAGGAGGAAGGAGGCAGGAAGAGAGGGAAGGAAGCAGGGAGGGAGGGACGAAGGAATTTTTTTTAACCTGTTTCTAAAACTTGGTTATAACTACACATGGTGGCTCCTTGCCTCCTCCTTCAGATAAGGTCTTTCTTTGTCGAGACCTAATGCTGGCAAAAAGCACAGTCCTTGGCTCCTAGGTGCCTTGGAGGTCTCAAGATATATCAGGCAGGGCCAGGAGAGCCCCCCAATAAGGAAGAGTATCAGGAAGCTGGAGAACCCCAGGGACGGAGATTACTGAAAGGTCAGAACAAGACGCCTGTGTGTCCTCTGTTGGCAGTACCTGAGTGCTGCTCTCGACTTGCTATGAAAAGACCATATTTATTGTCTCAGAAAGCAAACATTTTCCTTCTTACCAGAAGAGAATTTTCTTTTTCATACAGCTCTGCTGGGAGCGCAGAACTCCCCCTCCCTGAGGTCTGTGTGTTGTGCATAAAGTGATCTCCCATGCCCTCCACTCCTCCAGCACAAACATGCTGAACCATGTCTAGGTTTCAATTGCCTTGGCGCCTGCAGGTTCTCGGAGCCCAGTGGGGGCAGAGCCAGGAAACAGCGAGTTTCTCCCCCCATTTTGGACCAAACCACTCTGGACAATAGACCACAGACACACAGAATCCTTCTGGTCTAAAACAGGGGTTGTCAGACTTCTGTCCATCAGAAAGCTGCCGAAATGTTCACAACCCAATGATCAACCTGCATCCTAGAAGTGGATGATGGCCAGCACCTTACCCCCTTAAGACTTCCTAAGAAGTCCTCAACACTATAGATGCCTGATTCCCAGCAACCAAGTGAGAAACACATTTAGCAAAAGTCTACCAGTCGCCAAATCCAGACTGCTGCCTGATGTCTTCCCTCCCGCGCCTCCCGGCCCAAGCCCTGACCCCAGAGCAGGCTAAAATTCGGGGGTCCTTGGGTGTTGGCCAGCCTATAATTTGAGATTGGAAACACTGATCTCATAAAACCACAGTAACACCAAGCGTGACAACGGCCCTGGGCTCCAGATCAACATCATGGACGTATTTTTCAGCACATAACCAAGTGCATTCCCGGCACAGTCTCAAGCGGGGCTCTCCTCCTGTTACCGAAGAGGAAGCAGTCTCAGACGGTACCCCTCCCTCCTGCCACTCTCCACCAGCTCCAGCTCCTGCAGCTCTGTGGATGTGCTCCCGGTGGTGGCTGGTGGCTGCCGCCACCTCGAGATGCTGTGCCTGCCCTAGGTTGTCCCCCATACTTGTCTCTCTAACCCTAGTTTAATAGTTGATGCCACGGTTTTCGGGAAGAATGAAAGGTTCCTTCTTTGAAGTCCTACGGAATGATCTCTCTATCCCAGTGTCGAAGGCTATGATCCATTCTTGACTATTTCCCCTTTGGGCCGTGGTCTCTGGGAACTATGTCCCACTCCTCTCTGAATGTGTGAGACCTCACACAGTTTTCAGCATGGAGGAGAACATCAGAATCAGTAATAGATTGCAGAATAGTAACCCTAGGGAGAGTGAGTGTTTATAGAGAGTAGAGATGCCACTTTTGGCGGGAAGCCATCAAAGTAGGTTGGAGACAGACTGTGGAGGCTCTGAGAGGCCAAAGAGAAATTTTCTCCATGTCCTGCAGACTTCAAAGAGCCTATGGAAATGTTTTCATCTATGGCCCAAGAGAGAATGTTCTATGGAACAAAGATCTGGCAGTGCAGAAAGCAAATCCGAGTGAAGATATATATGTTGCCCAAAAGCTCAGCTGGGCCTCCTAGTGAGAGAAGGCAAGTGAACAAACCAGGGCAGAGGTGGTTCAGATGGACTCAAGATATGTATCGGAGAAACCAGTCAGGGTCTTCACAGACAATCGCGGCACTAAAGAAGTGGAGGAAAAGAACCAAGGCAGAATATGACGCTTCCAGCCGGTGAATAGATAATGGTGCCAACCATTGTGACAGGAGCCCAGAGAGGGCACTGGTGCTGGACATGCCTGGATGGTCCCAGGAGCCACTGTGTATGCGGTCTGGAGCTTGGGGACAGAGACCCAGTTGGAGATACAGCACTCTGGTCAACACAGGGATGGTCAGGACTGAAGGACTGGATGAGTGAGTGTCCACAGCCAAGACACAGTGGGCTGGCCGGGACCCCCGAGGAACACCAGTAGGAAGCAAGCCTCTCGTGAGACACTCCCCAGATTTCCTCACTGGGATACGCAACGTAACGAGGCTGCCCACAGTTCTGCAGCTACCTGCCCTTAGAGTCTTCTGAGCCTCCTCAGAAACAGCTCCCCTATGAGGAATAATTTTTCAGCCTGCCATCTCTCAAAATTATATTTCTCTTTGCTAATAATATTCAGCACAAAACTCTGGCTCACAAGCTTGGGTTTAATGTGATGAAAATCCATATTCAACTTGAACAGGCTATTTCAGATAACAGATATTTATTTGATAAGACTCCATTATGTCCTCAGCTATATCCCTGCATCCAAGTAAAAAGGTTCAGCCCAAGGTTTTGGAGACCATTGTTCAGGGTCCTTCAGTCCCTGGAACACAGTAACCACAAGAAGAGAGAAATTAAAAATTAATAAATGTGCTGTACTGGATGTCTTACAATCAAGGATATTTACGTAGATAAAAGAGCAAGCGGAGAGGGGGGATTTTGTTGCTAATGTTTTTCTTTATAATTACTAGAAAATTGGTGGAAGAAGGAGGGGAGGGCAGAGGGCATCTAAGACCAAATCAAAGCCCTGCATTGCGAACACGAGGCCAGCAGAGGTGAGGCGGGCCAGACAATGGAGTCTTTCTAGGTTGGCGTGACTGGGGAGCAGTACAAATGAAGTATGGGGTGCAGTGGGGTGAGGAGCAAAGTACTTCCACCTGGCAGCTTCCCCCAAAGCCTGGCCAGCCCTGACTTGAAAAAGAGGCCGCTTCTACCAGCCTGAGGCCAGTTGCAGAGACTTATGTAACAAAACAAAAAGCAGTCTTTGGCTTATCTACCTTCCTTACAGAAAATATGAGGCTTCCTACACATTGTAATTTTTTGTCCATGGAGTTTTGTGCCACTGCTGTGCTGTGGTTACCACCAAAGGGAATGTGTGTTTCCTAATGAAAAGTGAATGAAAATGCTAATAATCAAATAAACCCATCCCTCTCCTCCAAGCACACACACACACACACAACTTACACACACACTTGCTGAACTTGAAAGTAAACAGACACAAAAAACATCAGCTTTTCCACAGAAAGAGTATACAGTGAATTAAAAGCATATCTATATATTTTCTGAAACTATCGAAGTATCACAAAATCAGGACATGAAGAAGCTTTGCTAATCAAGCTTGAAGCAAGCAATGCTGCATTTAGTTCAAGTTGTACTTTATATAACATACTAGTATGCTATTTTAAGGAGCTAACTAAAATTTTGTGGATTAAATCCCAATCGGAGACAGATATAGACATCTGGGATGAAGACTTGGTTACAACATGTATCACCCATGTAACAGGCCAGCTTTCAGCAAGTTCTATCAGTTGGACAGAGCAGAGAGGCGAGATCACGGCTGTGATGGCCTCACGGGCCAACTGGTCCCTGTTATGTCTGGGACCCTGATGGGGACCAGAGAGCCACACATGTGCTTCCCACGAGGAGGAGATGATGTGAGTACCTTTTATCGAAGCAGATAACCTGCCCAAGCACATGGGCAGCTGGTCTCCAGCACAGTGAGTTGTGATACTCATTGATCATCAGAATCGCCCAGGGGAGCTTTTTTAAATCTATAGAGGCTTAGGACTCACCCACAGAGTCAGATAGAGTGACTGAGGTGGTGCAGTCTGCAATTTATAAATCTGCAATTTATAAAAACTCTCGGGCCCTCCCTGGTCGCGCAGCGGGTTAAAGCACAGCACAAAGAAGCTTAAGCCACCTCTGCATGAGTTCGATTCCCCGCCTGCCCCGGAGGAGATCCACATGGTGAGGCATACCTCTCCTGACCCGCCTGCTGCTCCCCTCAGCAGTGTACTTTGTCCATCTGCCTGTTCTGTCCCCCACTCTGTCTCTGGTGAATCCTCTCACCCTCTGCTTCTCTGGCCTGTACCCCAGTTCTGTACGAATAAATAAAAAATAAATCTTTAAAAAAAAAAAAAAACTCTCTAGGCACCCCAGTATGCAATAACAAGAACACAGCCTTCCCCCATGCTGGCCATGGCTGGTCTCCATCCCTTCAGTTGATGTTTCTTCCTGAGGCAGAGAATACCACTAATACCCCTTCTCCCCCACCAAGTAGCTACATGGTGCAAAGCCTAGTCATGCTGAAAGCTAAGAGTCAGTGATTGTGAGGAGTGATGAGAGCTGATTTGGGTTTGTTTGTTTGTTTAGCAAAATACCCATGTAGTTAGGATGGCAGAAGGACTGATGATGAAGAGCCTGAGGGTTAGGAGACCCATTGGGCACTTGACCTAAGCTGGTTTCAAGGGCATGGAGGAAGGAGGGGTCAGGGATGGAAGAATACGGGAGAGAACCTAGAAATGTCTGAGATTGAACCAACACATTTGTTGATTGTGTTGGAAAGGGTGAGAGAAAGGAATGAATTGACAGTAAAAATTCAAGATGGGGAAATAAAGTTAAGAGTGACAAAATTAACTAAAAAGAAGGTCAGCCGATTTGGGGAAGGCTGCCCAGAGTGCCTGCCCCCTTCCTCACCTTCAGCCTGGAAGCACTGGAGCAGGTTCCTCAGAGCTGGTTTTCTACCTGGCACTGTAGACCTAGATTGCAGTAATTCGTGTTTATGTCTAAACTCTGAGCTGCTGCTAAAGGGCAGACCCTGGGATGCTCATCTCATTTCAGTGAACGCCTAGCACCGTGAGCACAAAACAGGCACACAACACATTTTTGCTAAAAAGATGAGTGCCTTAATGGAATTGGAACAGCCTCTCCGAGGTATCTCGCTGATACATGCCAGCTGTATGACATAGACTGTTATACATAAAAAGAACCTCAAGTGCCTTCTTCACCTGGGCTGCAAATGGCTTCCACGCAAAATGATTCCAGCAGCAGCCTGGGGGAGGATGTTAATGAGCCAAGGTCTTTTCGGCTGAGTCATAGGAGTTTCAGAGCATGTTCTCTAGGGTGGGCGCCTCTATTCACGACCACCGTCTGTGGTAGGGGCCACCTCTCTAAATGTGCGGTTGGAGGTGCGGGGTGGGGTGGGGGTCTGAGTTCAAAGCCTGCAGCTGACAGCTGACCTGTCATGGACACATGGTGGTGTCCATGTGCAGGTGCAGGTGGGTAGAAAGCAGAGGAGCAAGGAGAAGCAGAGGGGGAGGAAGGTCTGCCACTCTCTCAATACCAGCAAAAGCCCCTCTGAATGGAGTGCGGGACGGTAGTGACAGAAGCAAGCAAGCAGTTGCTTCCAAGAGCTCGGAGACACTGTTGCAGAGCTGCCATTCATTGCTTTCATGTCTCCCTGCATCCTTTCTTTCTCCAAGTTCCCTGGGATGATACAATGAATACGGTTAATTCATCAGTCGATCAATCACCAGTGATTATCAGACAGCTGCCATGTGCCTGCCTGAGAGAAAGTCACCCGGACTTGAAAACTGGGGGACAACCCCGACCAGGACACGTCTGACCTGAAATGTGCCTCAGGCAGGTTTGACCAGATGCTCCCAGTCCCACCTCCCCTTACAGATGCTTCTTAAGTAGTTTGATCTCTCCGCTGTCAAGAAATTGATCATGTCAGCTTTAGTTATATTTTTCACATGAAACCTTCCTGTGTGACTTTGTGCGGTGAACCATCCCCCCCTCCCAGCACCACCATCCACTCCACTTCCCGTGGCTGACAGCACTGCATTGCCAACTAGAAGTATGACATCCATGCTTCTTTGCCTGCAAGGTGGTGAAGTCTTCATTTTCACATTTCTCTTTGGCTGGAAGTGTTAAGTCCCAATATCAGGAGTTCAGGGTGGGGTTTCTTCCCACATCTACAAAATTCAGTATAAATTTGTACTTACTTTCCCTGCCTTTCTTATTTCCCTGGCATCCGAAGTCAGCAAAAGTCCGTGCCAGGAGCTATTGTTGACAGCTTAGCAGTGTAGAAAGGAAAGAAAAGAGAAGACTGGAAATAGAGAAAAAAACAACAGGGGAAAAGGACTTTTAGGCAAAAGGCAAAGGTGGAAATGTTTTGGAAACAACTTGCTGCCTCCAGTTACCTGCCGTGGACTTTTGTTTTCAGTATTTTAAACTCAGCCACCAACTTATTTATTCAATTCTGTGCCTATTTCAGCTTTAAAATTGCCTAGGACATGTTTAAGCATACTCCCTGCAAAGGCATGCTTCATGGAAATGAAGTCATGTTACAAGAAAGTACTGGAAGTGTAACTAAACCTGAAAGGGAAAACTTAGGCTGAAACAAGGGAGAATATTAGCATAAATATGCAGAGCCTTGCCTGGCCCCTGCCTGGAAGGGCTTTCTCTGTGTGCATATGTGCACCGGACAAGCTATGGGGGCGGAACTGTAAACCCTGGCTAGTTTGCTTCTGAAAGAGCAGGAGTGAGGGACCCTGCTCCCCATCACCAGTTAGGAGAACAATTGAGGGGAGGAGTGAGACCTGGGAGAATCTGCTCTTTGGGGGAGGGGGGAAGGAAAGGGAGGAGAAATTTTCGAAGTCTTCCATGCATTGTGACTATCCTTCTCTTTTGTACTTTTTCAACAAGCAGTCATGAAGACTCAAGTTATTCTTAAGTGTTTGGGTAGCAGATCTTTGTGATCCCACACAGAGAGGAAGGCCCACGTGCAGCTCATCTTTATATGGGGTACAGAGAAGCCTAACATCATTGTGAGCGCTGTCAAAGAATGTGGTATTGATCGGGAAGGGTGTTCAGGAAAAAAATAATGGGGGAAATAATTTCCTCATAGCAGTATAAAGAAGTCACACTCAATTTTTCTCCCAAACCGTCCTTGAATCCTAAACTTTGCCACTAGTGGAGCAACAACATTCATGAAAGATGCCCAGTACCCCAGATCCACTCTCAGTAAACAGCCTCCTCCTTGTTGTTAGATGTTAATTGGTGGTTTCCTTTCCTGCCAAAGCAGCAAAGCTAACCCAATAACCCAGCCCCATGAGCTAATTAGAGACACCACGGTAATGAGGACTTGGCTGCCTGGGAGCCACTAACCATTCTGCACAGGCTTCTGGTCTCCTCTTTGCATCCCCTCCCCCAGCCTCCCTCTTTGCCCCTCAGCTCCCTTCCTTTCTCTCTCCCTCCCCTCTTCTCCCCTTTCCTCTCCTCTCTTCTCTCTCTCCTCTCTCTGCAGTTTGTCAGGATATAGCCATCATCTTTGAGGGGGTACGGAGAATCTGTGAGAGAACAATTCAACCTCCATCTTGAGTTTCCGGGAATTAATAATGTGTCATACATGAGAAGTCAAATTATAACAACAGAAAAAAGTGAACAGTTTTCCACAAATCACGATTCAGGATCTGGGCTGTTTGCGAGTGGCTGACAAGCAGGCTGCATGCTTCCCAGCCTAAGGCCACAGTTGTAGATTCGTGCTGCACTTGCCCCACTGGGGTTGAGGAGTTCCCTCCAGCCAGGGAGTGGGAAAAGTGCCAGGCTACACTTGAGGGCTTGGCCCAGAGCATGCTCGTACCTCATCCCTGACCAGGACCTGGGTACATGGGGTCTCTCCTACCATAAGGGTTGTCAAAAAGCCAAGCGATTCCAGCCCATACACTGATCTCAGGCTCCAGAGTGGTCCAGGGAGTCATTCCTGAGGTCCAGGGTTATGTCTTGGTACCCAGAATTTGGAACTGTATACTTATCACAATCCCTGTTAAATTACTTGAGATATATATATACATACACATATAAATACATATATACATATATATACAGAGAGAGAAAGTGATAAATTAGAAACACAACTCTTGTTTAACTACTGTTATTTTCTCTATCAAAAAAATTGTTTTCTTAATTTACAACTACAATTATTTTAACTTTTACAGTCAGAAAATTTCCTTTTAATTGTGAAAATAATTACAAGTTTCAAGTACTTGCTCTGTCCCTGATTACCCAAGGGTAATAACCTCTCCAAGTCTTGGCTTTCTCATCCACAGAAATGAGAAGGCTGTGTGTGACTTATTCACTAAGGTCCCATTCAGCACCAATATTCTGGAAATCTGTAAGAGATTTGATTATAAATTATACTAATTTAGCCACAGAAGAGTACAGTCCTTATAAAGCTCTTAGGAGTCCCAATTATTTGTATTTAACTTGACAGGAAAAAATTGAACTTGGCTTGACATAGGGAAAATCATTATATATACTAATTCTATTTTCGCTTTTGGAGAATCTAATGGTCCATTAAGTCATTTATCAGACATTGTTAAAGCTTATTATGTGACAGGATTGCTGCCAACCATTGTTTTAATCTTCACAACAATACACACTTCTGAGGGATCTGTGTGGTAGCAAAGGTAAGGCTGGCTGAGGTAACATATAACCTCCAGCTATCCAGTGGCTTACTGTAGAGAAATGTTTGCACCTTACTCACATGAAGACTTGAGTGGGTATTAAGAACACACTTCCTAAGCAATGATTTAAGCAATAAGACTCCCTAGTCTTATGTCCCTAATGCTTTCAAAACACAGCTTACGAGGTGAGGGGGGTGCATGCCACTTTTTTAAGGGCCCATACTATGAGGGGGGCTCATAACTCCTGCTCATACTTCATTGACTCTCCTCAGTCACGCGACCACAAGAGACAGGGCAATGCAGCCCCACCGTGCTGCCAGAAGGCAGAGGAACACACTTGAGGATGAGCTATCAGTCTTTGCCTCAGTAGGCATTGTTCCCATTTTGATGTTGGGGAAACAAAGGATCAATAAGTATGTGACAGAATATGAACCGAGATTCCAAATGCCATGTTCACAAAAAGGGCAAATGGACTACAATTATGAACATTGTGTGTGTGCTCACCAAGGGAGGAAAGCAGGGCACAAGTAGAAGGAATAGCAAGTATGTGGGTGTCTGCAGGCAGTATAAAAGCTCCAGAGAAAGGGCAAGTCTCTTATGTGGTATGTTATCTGCTAGGAAAACGATTTAACTGTCCTTAGCCAGCCTGGAAGTAGATTATGTCTGTGGAATATTTCTTATTTATTATTTCTTGGATAGCCCAATTGGTATATTGCCTGTCATTTTTATTTTTGCATAAAGTTGAACTTTATTGTTTTATGGTAATAAAATCCTTACATTTACACCCTGTTCCTACCCACTAAGCTTTCACTAACATATACTCTTTTATGTTATGCTATATACTTTGATTAAAGCATTACAGACCCATCTAATTCCACATTCAAATAGCCTTGAATCAGTTTTGATTTTCTGCACCTTCCCTTTTGATCCATTAGCCATTTCTCCAGAATGGCTCTGAAACAATTTGAAATCCCTAGCATTTTGTTCTAGGAATAGATGCTGACCTATATGCTTAATAGTTGTGCAAATCAGAATGGCATGGTCTGTGTTATTCTTCACTTTTGCAACCTGATTAAAGTCATGAATCTTGGAAGTATAACTGTGTTTTCAAGATTGTCATCTTAATTATGTAAATAACTAGCCCCATAATTAGCTCTCTTTGATGAGCTTCCGTTCAGGTTTGAGGTACATTTATCTATATTTATCAGGTTCAAGTTGTGCTTATCTCCTAGGCAGCCATGTCTGTGCAGGAGGTGAGGCTCCCTGGACAAGCACCAAGTCAGCATTCTGACGGAGATGCTCAGGCCATGCCAGCCTTCCCTCCATGCCCAACTCACATGCTTGCCAACCTCACAGCTCAAAGATTCTTTCAAAGAATGCAAACCACTGAATCCTTATTTTTCCTGACTGCTCCTCCTCAGGAAATTAAGGTTGAGCACCATTTTCTCCCCATATTCTTTCTATCTCTCCACTGATAACTTTCAGATTCTTCTAGAGGAATCCTCCCTGTTTCCACCTAAACTTGCAGATAGTAGATTAGTGTTTTCTAAGAACTGAGGGTAGGATATGACTGTTTATGGGTATGGAATTTCCTTCAGAGGGAGTGAAAATATTCCAAAAACAGAAGGTGGCAATTGTATAACTCTGGGTAATCTAGTGAATTATACACTTTAAAAGAGTGAATTCTATGTTATATGAATTATACCTCAATAAAACAATTATCTGACAGAAGAATAGAGTCCTAATGAAGACTTATGGAAAGCTCAGGCTTTGTGACCTTGATACAATGCCATCACCATGAAGATCAGGACACATATGGATTGAGATAACATTTTTTTTAACTCACTCAGCAGTTCTCAAACCAGAGCACATTTAGTCATATCTAAAGTCACTTTTGATTGTCACGTCTAAGGAGCAGGGGGTGGTACTGGGGCCCAGTGCAGGGGTCCTGCTCAACATCTTACAAGGTAGCAAATAACAGCTCCCCAACCAGAGAATTAGATAGCCCAAAATATCAATCATGCCAATATTGAGAAATAGGATCTAGCTGAAATTCTGCAGTCTTCTCACCATCTTTCTTTTAATGCAAATTTTAAAGGCACAGATATGATTATCTAAAACTATTTAAAAGTTCTTTCTGCAAAGTATTTTTCCCTGCATATAATTGTAGCAGTAATATCCTGGTTTCAATGTACTCCAGATTCACATGGAAAAGAGATTCTCCTGTAATTTCCTCACTTATTCCTCTTTTGAAAGAAAAACTAGGTAAAATCTTTATAGGAACATAGCACTTTCACGAAAATAAAAATGTGTAGGTTCAATTCAATTATTCTCTAAGTTTCCTAGGTGTTCCTCTGGGTACAGAAACAGTTTTACTTAAGTGAACAATAATACTACTTTCCCTTTAAAATGAAATTCAGTAGAAGCATATCTTCTAAGATGTAAAAAAGAAGGAAGTATGTTTGTTCATTAAGGAGTTGGCAGAACCAAGAGGCAGCTTGGTGGAGGAAAAAGATCTGCAGTTTTGGCTTAAGCTGGTTGAGCCTTAACTCTGCCCCTTACAGCTTTCTGGCCTTGAGCATGTCATGTTCTCTCTAAGCCTTAACTTCCTTTCCTCTAAAAACAAAGGACTGCCCACAGCCCAGACTATCGTGAGAGTCACATGAGACCATGCACGTGTATTGCTAAGCCAGTGCTCAGCAATGTCCTCTGCGCACCCAGCTGCCCTTGCCTTGGGCCAGTCTAAACCATCTACCCCACCCGGTCACGCACACATTTGTAAATATAGTGCGAGGAGCAGACACTATATCCCACTAGTGGTAGTTTCTAGAAATATGAATAGCACCAAGGAAATAGGTTTGCTACCAGGAATGTTTCTGTCTGTTGCTAGGTGTGGAGCAGGTGAGGTCCCTGTCACCCATAAAGCCTGGCACCTGGCAATACTGCAACAGTCTTTCCTTCTCTGTGGTCAGGCAGGCATCTCCTAGCACTGGTATCACCTCTGTTCTCAACTCAGATGCACTGTGTCTTTCAAGTCCTTTCTTCAAACTCCAGGTCACCTGAGCAATGCCTTCTGCAAAGAGGGCATCAAGGCTTGTTGAGCACCTACCAGGAGCTTGCATTAGGGCAGACAAATCACATCATCCTCTCATTTAACTCTGCAGCAAGTAATCATGGCATGTTCATGATCTTTGGTAATTGCTTGATTATCTGCCAGGCACTGTGCTCAACACTCTGCATGTGTGGCTCATTCTAATTTCACAACAACCTGTAGGAAGTACTGACACTATCCTCACCTTGTAGGCAAGATACCAAACTAAAATGACACAGGCCCGGCCCTCCCTGGTTGCGCAGCGGGTTAAAGCACAGCACTGAGAATCTAAAGCCACTTCCTCATGAGTTCGATTCCCACCTGCCCCAGAGGTGACCACATGGCATGGCAGACCTCTCCTGGTCCGCCGGCTGCTCCCCTCAGCAGTGTACTTCGTCGATCTGCCTGTTCTGCTCCCCACTCTGTCTCTGGTGAAGCCTCTCACTGCCTCTGAGCCTCTGGCCTGTACCCCAGTTCTGTATGCACAAATAAATAAATCTTTAAAAAAAAAAAATGACACAGGCCCCCTACTTCCCATCTATAGTTTTTGTTTTCCTATAAAACTTTACTGACTTGTCATTTGTTTGTATAAATACATACACTGAGGGTACAACATGCCACATGCTTCACTTTACTTCCACCAAAGCCCCAATGCCAATACACCATCGCCTTACCTCGGTACCCTCTCCCTCTACTCCCCAGCTATACTGCCAGTAACCCCCATAGTCTTCACAGAGTCTAAGTTAATTCTGTTGTGTTTTGCCAGTTTTCTTTGGTGGTTTATATTCCACCAATGAGAGAAACCATGTAATAGCCATTCTTTATGTTTTGACTGATTTCAGTTAGCAAAATCATCTCAAGATCCATCCATATTGACCCCATTTTTTTATCTTTTTTAGATGTAAATGGGATACTACTATCAGTAGTTACCCCTTAATTCCATGTCTTGGATATTGTGGATAACACAACTACAAACCTAGGAGCTCTTGTCTTTTTATATTAGTGCTTTCATATATTTCAGATAAACACCTAGAAATGGAATTTATATCTCTCTTTTAATACATTTCAGGGCTTGTACCTTGTATACCAAGGGCTTTTACACTGCGTGCATCAGAAACATCTGCTTCCCACACCCTGACCTGTTTGACAGTGACCTACCTCCAAGGTAGAACCATAACTAACCTGCTTAGGCTATTAGCATCGCATTAGTTAGCATATTTGGAGTATTGTCCACATAGCTAATGCTTCAGGACAAGTCCTCCTGCCTCTAGTTATACTATGGGATGCCTAGAGTCAAGTGCAGATTAAACTCAGATGCCAAATACAATTTAAGACAAAAGTCTGCATTTCAAGATTGGGATAATAGTAAAACCTCAGCCTTCAAAATACTTTTAATTTTAAAATTAAACATTATACCCTCTTCCATTCCTCCATTCCTCCTGGAGTAAGCTTTTATAGCGTCCATTGTGGGCCAGCTCACTTCCAGGTGTGAAGGGGTCACAGTACCTTTCCATGACAGCCTCTGGGTGGTCCATGATACTAGGACAGTTCTATACTGAATCTGTGTTCAAATGAACCCACAAGCTTTTCTCTACATTATGCCAATTCTTTCTCTTCCAACAAGTCATATGTTCATGGATAATCCTAGATTCAATATGGCCCCTCTAGAACCTGTCAGGTCAAAAAAGGACTCTGCCCTCTAGGGCATCTCTGGGCAGCAACCAATCCTCACACTCAACACAGTCCAGACTTTGAGCCCAGAATTGCTTTGGGAAAATGGAACATAGTTAATGGAAGGCATCAAATAGCCCATTGTTTCATCACATGTCACAGAAGCAGAAGAAGCCTAAGTAAACGTACATCAGTAATGACTCACCAATCAGAGATTCACCCCAAATGACACTTTCCTTATGCTTCGAGTCTGTTCCACTTTCCTCTTAGCTGCACCTTACTCATCCTTCAAGAGATGTAGCTCAAATGCTCCCACCTCTGAGAAAACTTTCCATACACCCACTGAATTCTCTCTCCTAGATTCCCACAGCACCTGGCTCTGAGAGCAGCTCTAGCACCTCCTGCACCTTGAAATGACCCGCGTGGCTCTGTCTTGTCCACCAAAATGAGATGAGCGCAGACACCATATTAACTTGTCTTGGAGTTTCACTATCCACCAGTATCTGGAAATGAGAAGTAAGTGAGGACCTTTTTAGAGAAAGAGGAAATAGGGAAAGGGAAGAAAGAATATTGGAAGGTGAGAGATCAAGGGAAGTCCAGTGGAGTACACACATGTTTAAGTTTTGCACAAAAAAACTATGCAAGAGGTAAATTGTATTAGCATCATAGAGCTGCCACAGCAAATTACCACAATGTGATTGCTACAAAACAACAGAAAGACATTATCTCTTGGTTCCAGAGACCGGAACTCCAAAATCAAAGTGACAGCAAGGCTGTAGGCCCCCAAAGTCGTTAGGGGAGATTCTCTCCTTGCCTCTTCTAGCTTCTAGTATCCCTGGCATTCCTGGGCCAATGGCTTCATAAGAACTCCAATGCCTGACTCCAAGGCCCTCGTCTCCACGAGCAGCCCACAGCCACCAGGAAGAGACGCTGCCGGACCTAGGCCTGCACAAGGCCCTGTGCCACCCCAGGGGCCCACCCCCAGAAGCTGCAGCTCCCCATCAATACTCTTTAAACATGGCAGAATCACAAAACTTGGGGTCACCACCCCTAATCTCACCTAAAGCTTGGCCAAAGTTTCCAAAGCCACTTCCGTCCCAAGAGGCTCTTTCTCCCTCTTACACACCCACCTCACCAAAATGTACCTTACTCTCCTATCTTCACCTCAGAACATGAAAAATGAGGTAAATCAGTCTCCTCCCTTAAGTGTGAAATACCAGAAGGGGTTAGGCATCACTCCATCACTCCACTTTTCCCTGTGAATTTTTTTCTCCTAAGTGACATTGATCTTTTTTTTTTTTTTTTTTTTAAAGATTTATTTATTTATTCGTACAGAACTGGGGTACAGGCCAG
>NW_004567102.1:37496053-37569428 GCF_000260355.1 Condylura cristata
AGTGGGGAGCAGAACAGGCAGATTAATGAAGTACACTGCTGAGGGGAGCAGCGGGCGGGTCAGGAGAGGTCTGCCACGCCATGTGGTCACCTCCGAGGCAGGCGGGAACCGAACTCATGCGGAAGTGGCTTTAGCTTCTCAGTGCTGTGCTTTAACCCGCTGCGCCACGAGGGAGGGCCGACATTGATCTTTTTTTGTGACTGCAAGTTTAGTTTCAAGTTCAAACATCTCCATCTCTTTCATTTAAGCAACCTGGATTCTAATTATATGCATGAGCGAAACCACACCAAAGATTGGTGTTCTTTATTCTTCCTGTTTTTGTATGGAGTGAATGCTGTTATTTAGCAGCTTTGTTGTTATTGGGTTTTGGTGAGGGTTTTGTTTGTTCGGTTGGTTGGTTGGTTGTTTTCTTGTTTTTATTTTTGTTTTGTTTTTCTGCCTGATGTCTTGAGAGAAAGGTATGATTTTCTTTATGTGGAACAATTCTGCCAACATGGGATTCAGGAAAAGGCTGTTCCTAGATGGAATTCACGTCACATCTCTATTTTGTATTCTGCTGGTGACTGAAGTGTAATCTGTCCTTCCTGAAACACCCAATCAACTAACTTGGCCAAGTTCTTTCCTAAACAAACCCTGTGTAGCTTCCAGTTCCTTTTCTGCAAGAAATACAAAATTAGCTGCTTTGTGGTTTGCTGGTGAGCCCTGAGACCTTTATTTCATTATTAGGCACTCCCTGGCCTACCGGAAGAACTGCCTAGAATATCTAAAACTGTCTATTGTTGAAGTTCATTTCATTTCATCTCTGTGCCTGCTTCCGTTGGTGATCTTGAACACGGGCTGTATATCAAAATGTTACCAGAGGGGGGAACGGTAAATGAATAAGATGATTATGATGGCAAAAGTATTCAACTCATTTAAAATACCCACATTTAGATTTAATCTTTCCCCTGTGCAAGGATGGTCGTCAATGTTGGCTGATCTTGAAGACAATCAGTTAAATTTTCTAGGAATATATTCTCAAACACGCTGCAAAATTTATGTGGCTCAGCCTTCCATATTCAAATGGGAAGATCTTTTTTACGAAAGCAGTTTTTGCAGAGGCTACTCAAACTCTTATTTACAGAGCTAGGAAGGTCATTTTGGTGGGAAGAATCGGTCTGCCCTGGCTGAGCTCACATCTCACATCTCAGCAAAGACCCTGACAATGCTGGGAATTTGACAGGGCTCATTTGCAGCTTCAAAGACAGGCCCCATTTAAATTCACAGCCTTCTTAACAGTTGGATGTAAGGAATTGTGGTGAGGCTGACATTTTACCCCTTAGCTCAGCTGTGAGTCAGAGTACAAACTATCACAGTGCCAAAACTTTCTAGGGATGATTTTAATGTTCTCAGCTAGATTGCGACAGCCTGTACATATATATACACATATATACTTGTCTTTAGCCACATAATACCTCTGGGGCAGCAATATAATTTATTATCCAAATGAGTATATTATAGAGAGGAAAAGGAGCTACTCTAATTAATTTATAGTGAAAAATGGTCTAAGGTAAGATTATCCCAGACAAACTAGGAAACATAGTCTATCCTTCTTCCCTTCCCTCTCTCCAGAATCCCAGGACATCCACCTCACTCCAGGACATTCAGTTCTTTATTACCTTCAGTGACCTTGTGAATAGCAGTGCTAGGGAAAGAAGGTATGGAGGTATTGAGGCAACCTTCTCCATAGAACCCCATCAGTTGCACATTGAGAGTCTGCTATTATTAACATATGAGACTGTGTGCAGAGAGCTGAACAGGGCCCACAAGGGGAATGTATGTGTCTCCCAAACATGTGAGAAATTCTGTCTCCAATCTGTTGCTCATTGCCAACACCTGTCCCATTGCATAAGAACCCCCCCCCCGACCTTGCTGCCTCCAGCTCTTTCAGCCCATTTATACATGGAAATTAGAAGCACTCAAATTTACAATTAGGCAAAAAACACTTAACAATTCTTCTGGTTACCTAACATTTAGCCTTGATGACAGAAGAAACACTGAGTCATAGCTTTAGGAGAACCCTTTAAAACAGGGCTATCCCATCTACTGACCTTAATGGAAATGGTTTTGGTCATTAAACTCTGTTGTCATAATCCTATTTTAACAAGCATACTATTATTATATTTGCAAACATGAACAACTGGGCAACCTCAGGCTTGACATCCTCTGCAGTTTAGGGCTTATTTCCTTGCCGGCCAAGGTGGGCAACTCTCTGCAGGACAGCCCCTACTCTGTTCTTTTCTAGATTTCTAGTCTTCCCTCATCTTCTTGTTCAAATGGTTCCGTAACCACTTTGGTTGCAGTCTGCCAGAGAGAGGACTTCAGAAGGACAGTTTTCCTACCTGGTGTTCCTAGGTCCTGGAATCTGAACCGATAATGGCAGCATGATCACTCCTGGCTTTCCATAGGGACATCTAAACACCATTGCACTCAACTGGGCTCAAGACAAATCTTTTTGAAATATGGATTTCTGAAACCCATACTCAGTCAAAAGGTTTTTTTTCCCCCCAACTTGGTCTTTGGTTTCTAACCCCTCTTCTGTTGTATCAAAGTCATTTGGGTTCATTGTCTTGTCTCTCTGCATTAAGCAAACCAATTAAAAGAAAAAACATCACAAAACTAGTTACAAATGGAAAAGATCTATAAGAACCTTGTCTTGGGAAGACACACGATGTTTTTCAATTATTGAGTATTCAGTGTCCCTGCTGAACTAAATTAATTCAAGGACAAAGTATAGTTTGTAAAAAGTGATCAGAAAGGACTTATTCTGAGAGCTGGGCATGTTTCATTATTCTGGTGGTTTTGTTTTAAGAGCCACGCTCGTGATATATGTTGGAGCATGTTCTTGGCTAGCAGTTCTCATGGACCTTCCATACATCCTGATGGCAGCCAACTCCAAGAACTTAAAAACGTCACCTCACTTCTGTGGGCTTGGAACCCTCATTCATAAAGTGTGGAGTGTTCACTAGAATCTTACTCTCATCTCTGAGATCATAAATTCTGTGATTCTATTCTGTTAGTAAGGTAAATAATGCATTAATTTAAATTCTTTTTTAAAATATTCATGTGAAACATTTAAAACACAGAGAAAATTACAACAACAATATAATACTTATTTGTCTTCCACCAATATTTAACACATCTTAAAATGTGCCATCTCCTTAGAATTTTATTTCTTTTTAAAAAGAAAACAAGGTAAACACATTTGAAGCCCTATTTGAAAATGGCATGATGTCCATCCCCCAGGAACTTAGCACCATCCTAAGACCAAAGCTTTTCATTTCTTTGTTTTTATACTTTCACAGTATGGGCAGATATTGATAAACTTTGTGTGTTTTCAATCTTACATAAATGATCTTGTGCTTGATAACCTTTAAATCTGTCTTTCTTCTCACCTTAACTTCAAGAGTTTTAGGGTCTGTATTATCATGAATCAGCTTCTTAAATTTGTCTTTCTTCTCACCTTAACTTCTGAGAGTTTTAGGGTCTGTATTATCATGAATCAGCTTCTTAAATTTCTGTTGGCAGTTTATCTCATACCAAATCCCTTGTCCAAGTAATCATTTTTGGTTTTCTCTTGAGAGTTCATTTTGATTTATATTCAACTCCATTTAACTACTTGCTCTTCTTTGTCATTAACTAAAAGTGTACATTCTTAATAAAGGAAGGACAATCCTTATTTGGAATTCTGGAACTTAAAAATTAAAATGAGAATAACAATTATAGAAAAGTAGAGCATTTTATAATTTATTTTCTCTAAAGAATCCTTAACAACAACCTCTAGCTCACATGTCCAAAGACAGACAATTTCTACAGGGTGTAGAATAAATAATAATATTTCCATTTCATTTGCAACCAGAGTCCTTTGGGAAGACTCACAGAACGGTTTGCTGAACACTTGGATGGACTGGTAAATTTCTCATGCTCATTCATCAACATTGTCCTCTTATAAGGTAAGCACCAAAGAAACTTGTGTCTTGCAGGGTGTCATAGAAAAAGCCAGCATGTAATAAAAGGCGTGTGACAGCAACAATGACAGTTACAGAGCTGACTATAAGACATGTGGAAAAAACACTCAGAGAAATCAAGACAATGCTCACCTTTATTTGGACTAGAATCACATACTCCATTATTATCAGGCCAAAAGAAAATTAGAGTCAGCAGTATAAAATCCCCTTGAGCTAAAACTGGGTCAGGATAATAATGACCACTTACTTGAAACATCTCACACTAATATCAGAGTATAAAGCAATATTCCAACATCCAGTGGAAAAGACAACTTTCTGCATTTTATAAATATTGCTGCTGTGGGGATACTAGAGTCCAGCTATCTGATAAAATGATGTGTCACTGAAAAAGCAAGCAAGGCTCTGAACTCTGATGGAGAGAAGAGTACTAACCATTCAAATAAGATACTGCTATTAGACAGCAGAAAACATTTCTAAAGCAGATGAACTACTATGAATCTGAAATAATGAGCAAATTAATTCCCCATTTGAAGAACATCTGCCAGATTGGTAGCTATCCACCTGGGGAAATGATCTTTTCTAAGGTCCTAAGGGACTGGAGACATGTGAGAACACTCAGATTAGTATCCAGCAGAGTGTGTCAGACAGAAGCATCTGAGTTGTGATGTTAAACTACATGCCACCTTGCATCTGAGACTCCAAAATAAAAATTTAAAAAGACAAGATTCATTGAACACCTTTCTAGTTTACTAAGAGGTTATGACAAAACGCCTGGGGAAATCAGAGATGATGAATAAAGTTTTTTCAACATAAAAAAAAACACGCAATCTTTACATGAGGCATTGTTACTGATCCTCTAGAAAATAACAAAAGTCCGCCCAACATCAAATTCAAACCTTGGTATATTTTCTCCAAGGTTATCTCAGTTCTTATCATTCATCACTGCACAAAACATGCATCTCAAAGCTATTCTTAAGTATTGGGAAAACTATCGCTTAATTATATTGATTTAATCTCATCTACCATTACCCTAAGAGTAGCTAACATTTATTGAGTAATTCCTTCATAAAAGGCACTGCCTTTTGATAATAACCTGTTTAAAGTGGTTTTGGAGGGACTGATAAATTACCCAATGAAAACTGATCTAAGCAAAAAGATCAGCCCTTTCCCAGGGCTGAATCACACTCCTGCATCCAACCCTCATCATGTAATAGGAAATCCAAATATGGCTTAGAGATTAGCTTGCAGCATGGCTCAGTGATAGGACTTGAATTCCTTTCTCACCTTTCCACAGTGCCGCTGTTCTGGATTAGCTCTATCCTCCACATAGCTTGTGAATGGCTCCAAGTTCAAGTTCCACTTGACATCATCATAGTTCCTATTGATGGTCAAGAGCTCCAAACCTTATTCCTCTCAAGCCAAGGCCTCAACAAAAATCTCTGGTTCTGAATGGGTCACACACTGCTCCCCCTACCAACAGCTGAATCCAAGGAAGCAAAATGCTGCTCTCTTCAGCCCTAGTTCCATGACGCATCTCTTAGTGGTAACATCAAGTTTCATTCTAGCACCTGGGCTAAGAGCTGGGAAAGGGCTGATTAGTGGAGAGAAATTCTAGAAGAAGGATAAGCAGATACTGGTAAAATACCTGATAGAAGACTGTTAAATATTTCTGGGTGAAGGAAATAACATGGTACAAAAGTGTGGTGGGAAATAAAAATGCTTTGTGTGTAAGGAGAATAAATTTATTACATCAGCCAAATATAGCAACTGAGACTTGGAAGACAACACTGGATAAGCACAATATAGACAAAATGTGGAAGGCCTTCAATTAGACTTAGACATTTAGGCAAGATTCAATAAGCATTAAAGTCATCGTATAGACCTGGAGAAATAAGATAAGAAATAATTGTAAGAAAATGAGTTTTTCTAGAATGATGGAAAGTTGGATGCAGGAGTGTGATTCAGAAACATGTAGGTATTAACTCTGCCTTAATTAGTGCTCCCATCCTGAAGTCTTAGCCTGTAGCTACTGAGTTTGGCTTAGTAATGGAGAATCTAGGGTTGTTTATAACATGCCTTTAAATGGAAGTACATGGATTATCAGTATGAGTTTTTCTGAATTATTAAGGCAATATTTGAGGCTGAAAGGGCCTCATGTTTTTATGATCTAGAAAGAAATAGACAGTATTGCTCTCAGCTCAAGTTTCCATCTGGATCTCAGGGGCGATGAGAAGTTATACTGAGATATATTCTGTGTTTCTCCCTGCTTGGTCCCACTGACTCCAGTAAGATTTTACATCTTTGCCTTTAGTAGGATTTAATGTATCTCTATAGTTGAGGGTGGTGTAGCAGTCTGTTGCTGGGAGACTGCCTGTGGGTGTGATATAAAGAGTCTTTTCCACCAATTCACGACATGGCAACAATGTTATAGTTGGTAACAAAAAATAAGAATGGTACAAAGACCCTCTGTTATGTTGTACTTTGGAAGGGATGCCAAAGGTTTTTAAAGAATGTTTTTAATGAATTTTCAAGAAATATTAAAACCTACCATGTGATCCGGCAGTTGCACACCTTAGAATTTTTCCAAATAATGCAAAAACACTACCTCAAAGAAATATATGCACACCTGTGTTCACTGTAGCACAACATACAATAGCCAAGTTATGGAAGCAACATAAATGCCCAACCACAGATGACTAGATTTCTAGATATCTTAATCTTCTTAGATATGGTGTACAATATATATATATACACACATATATAATACTATGTGACTATAAAAAAAATAAAAAACAGTGGGGGCAGGGAAATGCACTGGACTATGGTGGTGGCACGCGGGTGATTTGGTGATGGGAAGCCCACAGGGATTACAACTGAGATGGAAAAATGCACAAAATGATGTAAAAATAAACTATTATATTATTTTTAAAAGATAAATAAATAAACTCCTGCCATTTGCAACAACATGTGTAGAATTGGAGGGGATTAAGCTAAATAAAATAGGCCAGAGGGGCCCTCCCTGGTGGCGCAGCGGGTTAAAGCACAGCACTGAGAAGCTAAAGCCACTTCCGCATGAGTTCGATTCCCTCCTGCCCCGGAGGTGACCACATGGCGTGGCAGACCTCTCCTGACCCGCCCGCTGCTCCCTTCAGCAATGTACTTCGTCGATCTGCCTGTTCTGCTCCCCACTCTGTCTCTGGTGAAGCCTCTCACTGCCCCTGAGCCTCTGGCCTGTACCCCAGTTCTGTAAGCACAAATAAATAAATCTTTAAAAAAAAAAATAGGCCAGAGAGAGAAAGGTAAGTATTAGATGATTTCACTCATACATGGATGTAGAGAAAACAAAACAAAGGAACTGATAAAACTAAACCAAAACAAAATCTAGATATGACTGCAGAGTTGAGCCCACTAGAAGAGGAAGGGCTTGAGACAAAGTGGGGGGGGCAATGATGTATGATAAGGGGACATAGATGCTGGGGTTGGGGGTGTGATGCAATCTGAGGTGTGAAGCTATTACTCTAAGTTACATACAGTGATGTTAACCAACATTTACCTCAAATTAGTAAATAAAGAAGAAAGCAAAAAGGAAGTATGAGCAAAAAAATACCTGGTCATAACTTTGTAGTTCTTTAAATGAGACTATGAAATCTTTGGGTAAATTTTGAGGGAGAAACGTATTAGTGAAATTCATGTATTTCTTTACTGCCAATAGGTCTGCCCCAGTGGATAATTTTGAGAGCAACTTCTGAAATAAGATGTGCTGGAGCTTCCTTCCATGGTTTCATCCAAGTATGACAGCGATGACATTGGAATAACTGAAGCTCCCCAAAGGTAAAGAACATTATGAGCCCAAAGGTAAGGGAGAATTATGAGCAAGGGGGTTTCTTTTTTCTATCATCTGAGGCCTTATGTGAAGGGCCTCCGAAGTTCCCACAACAGAAATTGGAAAAATGATGAAGTTTTGGAAATCTGAAGGGATGAGTAAAACAGACCTGGGAGTTACTTTAGTTCCTGCAACTCAGCTGCCACCATCAGAACCAAACATGGGTGATTAAGTACATTCCTGAGATTCAAAACCAGCTCTTGATTGACCTTTCCCCCAGAAAAGTGGCCAAGTAGAACTTTGGTCCTGATTTTTAAAATCTAAACTCTTGAGTATTTGTTTCTAAACACATATGTAAAGTAATTCCTCTGGCATGCAAAAATGACCTTGAGACAGGTTTGGACAAATACCCTAAGAACTGATTTGGTGCTCTGAAGTTTCACATTTTTTTCTTATATAAGAATACAATATTTTACTAGTACAAAGGCATGCAATTGCTTTATGAAAGTCTCCTTGAAACAAGTCTGCACATGGAATCCTGCACAATAGCAGAGTGGGATGCCTGGGCTAATTGTAGAAGGAAAGGAGTATAGGCGTCATTTTCAGGATGTTCATGGTTTCCAAGAAGACTGAATTAAAATGATCTCAAGACAATTCAGCTAAAGCATTAAGCATCTAACTTCTGTGTTTTAGACATGCTTCTGTTTGGGGCATAAATGAATTTGTTGGATGAGAGCCATTGGGGATTGGGGGAGCTGGCAGGGTGCCCAGCTCTCCAGAGCATGAAATCTTAGAAAAATAAGTGTTTTTCCTTTCTTTTGGGTCACCTTAGAATCTTGGCTCAAAGCCACAATTTCTTTGCAATCTGAGTTTCTGAGCTAAGGATGATGATGAGATAGCTGCACCTTCCCTTTTTCATCAGCAAAATTTGGGGGAATGCTGTGGAAGGCGAATATTGTAGGAGTTGGGGAAAATGTGAAATGGGGAGGATAAAACAGAAGATACAGCACTGAATGCTGGAAAAGAAAAAAATACCAGTTTTTATTAGAAAATGTCTCTTATGGAGAGAGTAAGAAAAGCGAGATGCGACGGAGGAAACAGCCACTGAGAGATTGCACACTGTTCATTCTTGGAATATTAACAAGAGGATTAGAGAGAAGCAGATCAAGTCAGAGAGTCTCCAACTTGCCCCAGTAGAGCAGGCCTCTGCACCCGCCTCACCACCCCATACCAGAAAAATTGACATGGCAGCCCCTGCCCGGTCAGACCTACCCAAGATCTGGGCCAAGCAGTGAGTTAGAGGGACAGCCCTTGAGCATTAACTGAACAGGAGGTGAAGAAATCCCCAGCTTTCAATGAAAACAGTGCAGGAGAGTAAACCATATATTTCAGCAGTTGTGATGGGGGTGTGATGAGCCCCAAACTAGCCCCCCCCACCTTAGAGAACCCTCTGTAATATTTCATCAATATAGACTGATATAGACTGTCTGATAACAGCAAATGCAAAAACACATATACACATCTGAGTGGTTACCCAGATCCATGGGTGGCCTTTAGCCAAATCGATTTGTAATCAAGGCTTCAGACCAAACTGTTAATATATCTGAACAAAAAGGCAGCTGGTTCCATGACCCTAAAAGACAGGGTGGGGGGTGGGAAATAGTGTGCAGGGGTCCTGGGACCCTTCCTCTCTATCCTAGGAGCCAAGAATATGTGTGATCACTCCATAGAAGCATGGCTACTCAAGGACCCCCTTCAGCAATGGTGACCTGAGCTCGTCTGACATCTGAGTAGCAGTAGGAACCAGTAGTTGTAACACTGTGGAGGTGGCTGTGTACCCCATCATGAAATCTGGGGCCACAGAAAGACACCCAGAGATAGATCATCTCTTTCTGCCTAAGTTGCCTACTCATAATGCAAGATTCTTGACTGATCAAAGCAGAAACTTCAGGTAACTTCTGTGTGAGTCTGTTGGGAGGCCTGGGAGGGTCTCTGTTTGCCCATCTCTAACCCCCTGGGCACATTGCATACCTTATCTTGGAAAAAAATGTTTACCTAAACAAAATGAGCAGGACTGTAATTCCTGGAGCAGGAAGTTACAAATCTCTGGGTTTTGTCCTCTGTCTACCTACAATACTACTAACCACTACCTAAAGCACTTCTGTGTCTTTGAAAAGTAAAGATTAGCTTACAAATATTTTTCTCTTACATCTCACAGGAGGTTGTGAAATTTCACTAAAAGACACTTATGATCTCTGATGAAAGGTACTCATTAAACATAATTGTTATCATTACCTAAGCTATTTTTACTTCCTCCATTTTATACATATATACAGATATAGTAAGATGGGGTCCACTCAGCTCCAGCATTAGCATTTTTACCCAGTTGCCCACCCACCTCAGTGTCCGCCCTGAGCTACAAGATGGCTGTTTCAAAGCCTTGAGTCCCTGGGCACTGGACCCCAGGGACACCCTGGATTCTCTGCTCCTATAGGTGGCACTTTCTGGCAAGCAGAAAATTTCATTGCGAAATAAATGTACCAATAGTTGGCTTGCTGTGGGTACAATTAGTCACTTTCTCAGAATAAGGAGCAAAGGGCTAATTGTTCTGCAAGTGGACAATTGCTGCTGTAATTATTAGCCCCTGTAATTTCTCATCCATACATAATTGCACATGCGGATGAGGAGAGCCTGGTCTGTCTTCTTGCAATTCCACCCATGAGGCTTCTCATTGTTATGCTTAGCTTTTTTCTATTTGTATCGGTCACAGTTGGTTGTGCTTTTCCATGATTATCCTTTTTTGCTCTGTAAAATATCAGTGCAAAAGCAGTTTTTAAAAAGTTTTCTAGAACAATTTAAATACTGAATCAGCCCTCGAGTCATTTGGTTTGTGTTTAATGTTACGTGAGTACAAAGGCAAGTTTCTGACTGAAGTTTATGGACTCAGAGAAGAAAAGGAAGCTAAAAATTGCCCCTGTGTACCCTGCATCTCTACTCTCGCCTCTCTTTCTCTGTCTTTACTCTTCTCAAAGTCTCCAACGAAAGGAATTTCACGGCCTCTTTTTGGAATTTCACTTCAGTGTTACACTTTTTCACTCTAAAGTGTCGGAGATTTGTATGTTCCCCAACTCAGCTAGTTCTAGGAGTACCACAGGGCAGTAAACCAGATGCTAGTTTCTTTGAACATGTTGGAATCAAATTTGTGGCCAGAAACCATCTTGGAGATTCGCAAGTCCATTTTAGTTTTCCTGGGCAAGTTTTAGATTAAATGCTTTTGGAAGCAGAGATCTTTCTTGAGAGGCGTTTGGCTAGAATTCACTCAGCTTCATTCTACCTACATCCCCAAACCTTCAGCTCATGGCTAAAATGTATCCAGGTGATAGAGGAAGCTCTGGAAACCTATCTCCCTCCAGTTTGCGGTCACCTGGGAACCCCTGGTACTGAAGGGCACCCCACTGGCCCTTGCTACTGGAGCACGGCTGGGTGTCCTGGGCAAATAAGCTTCCCTGGCACCAGCAGTGCTGCAGGCTTCTTTGCAGATGAAAACTTTGAATACTCAAGAAAATTCTTTCTGGCTTTGTAAATTTTCATAACGCAAGAAGTCACAAAGCTGGGTAATGTGGGGCAGGCAAAATTGATTTAAAGGATTTGGGCGAATAATGCCACTAGGCACCCCTATGCTTTTTTTTTTCTCATTCTTTCACGAATTCCAGATAACCCTGAAACATATTAGATCTACCTCCTAAAGTTGAGGAATAGGCTCTGGTGAAATCATTTGCTATTAAAGGTAAACCTACCTGTACATAGATAGCAAATGGGCACCTACAAGCCTGCAGATTTTTCTGGCAGCCTCAAAATAGCATTCCGTTGCTTCCGACCTCATGGTTCCTGAAAGCTATGACATTTAATCCCCCCACCTAGAAAGTTAACAGCCACTGCAGAGATCATGCATTGCTGTTCTAGCATCAAAATCCCCCTATTCCTGCTCATACTGAATAGACTCCTAAATGTGCCACTTTTGTTTTTATGAGGATGCACTTGCCAGTCAGCCTCAATGCAAGCCCGAGTGCTTCCACAGCACTGATGAAAGGGGCGGGGAACTGAAGAGCCTTATTTTTGTCCCTAATGTTCACCCCAAAAGGAAATGTGCTTCTTACTAATAATAGAGGATGTGACCAAAAACATTGACTATTTTTCTGTTCCTAGTTCATCTGCCAAGGCTGATAGTTCCCATCAGAGCTCTTTTAGAAAGGCTAAAACAATTAACCTTGTTCTCACTTGCCCTGCCAAACGCCAAGTTCTGGCCAGTTCTGTTTGGGAGATTAGACTGAAGACCAGGCCTCCACTAACACACAACCAAGTGAACACATAACCATAGTAGGAGCTAGCATTTACTGAGCCACGATCTATTTAGCACTTTACACATTAACTCATTTAATCCTCGAAATAACCCACGGAGGTAGGCCTGCAAGAACCCCCATTTTAGCATCAGGAATACAGAGCTATTAAGCAACTTGTTCAAGATCACACAGCTGGTGAGTGATTCTGCTCTACAGACTCCCCTCCTGGCCACTCGATGCTGCCACCTCTGTCAATGCTGCTTTGCATTTTAAGATGATGTCAGCTGACCCGCAGCTCTCCAATTAGTGTCAAGAGCCTGAGGTTGAAGGGAAGAGGAGGGCTGGCTCTCCCTCACTCCTTAAAACCCAGACTCCCCTGGAGGCACCTGCTGTCATTTAGCTTATTTGTGGTTGGCTGGATTTCTGACTTCCAAATCAGAAATACTGAAAAAATCTTGGGCCCTAGTCCAATACAGATTCTTCCAGATTCACTTAGGCATCTCTGAGGAAGCTTACAATAGAGCACGTGTATTAGACAAGATCATTATCAGATTATGTATCTAAAGAAATAACAAGCAACACACAGGAGCCAGTCATGTCAGATTTATAATCAGCAGACATTTGTCACTGATAACCGCCCAACTGTAGTGCTCATTGCTGATTTTCCACGAGCTGTGCGATGCTAGCCAACAAGAAGGCAGCTGTAGAAAAGCCTTGTTGCCATGTGCTTCAGTCTCTCGTGATTTGGCCCATCTCCACATACCATATAATAATGATTTTGGGGGGGCTGATCCATAAATAGAGATCTTTAAAGTAAGTTTTCAGGAGGTATTAATCTTTGTATAATTAGTTGCAATCTGGGGGCTTTTTTGACAAAAAGTAATACTTTCTAAAACAAATTTTTTATTCTGATAAAACTCTCTATCCTCATTTGTAATGCCTTCAGTAAGTTCTGTAATAGAGGGTTGAAAATAGAATTTGGCACCAAACAATATTCTATAACATCAAAATGCTTCCCTCATGCTAAAAAAAAGTCACTGGCAAACTTTTTTTCTACACTCAATTTGATAAACGGGAGCTTAAGAAAATACACAGAAAGATCCAGATTTGTGTGCAGTGTGTTTCCCTGGGTGCAAGTCCACTCGTGACCCTTTTCCTCTTCCTAAATCAGTATAACCACCAACCACCCTAACTGATGTGTACCCAGCTCACCCATTCCCAACTCAAGTTTTGGCCAAGAGGAAAATCCAGAAAAATTCCCTCTGCTCTTCCTGAATATAGAACAACATCGCTCTAAGTGGAATTACTAGTGGCTTTTAATTATAAATTAGCTTGTTAGTTAAAAATGCATTTTTGGCCATCAAATGAGTTCCTCCTCAAAAGAAGCTTGTAAGCAATATGTAAAACATCTTCTTGATTCCCTGGACTGTTGCCTCCCAAACTTTCCCCTCATAACTAATACTGTTTCCCTTCAGAATAATTAACTTTAGTAAAAAGCAGCACTCTGCCTTCAGCTTACCCTTCACTGGTTTCCAACTAAAAACGAAAGGAGAAATTCCCAATTTGGCCAGTGACCCAGTCAACCATTCCCCTTAATAGAAGAGTTTCCACAGACGTTACAGCTCTGTGAGGACTGAGGGACAAAGATTTTGAGCAGTAAACCCTATTTTCATTCTTCTTTTGGCTTCCCTCTGGGTCCTGAAATGGCTATATCTAACCAAAGAGCTACAGAAGATGGAAGATTATTTTTCTGCATAAAAGCAAAGCCCAAGTTTATGAAGAAGGCAATTTCTAGCAGTACTTTAATTAAGTGTTAACCTTTCTGTGAAGAATTATAAATTGCATTCGAACATAAACGTCAACTGACGACATTTGAGACCGGAGCTGAACTTATGTAATGTTTCCAATAATAAGTGTGTCTATTTAAGATGTCAGTTAAAAGTTCAAAACCTTGATATGTGGGCGCCATCAAAGAGAATGGTTAGAGCCACATGTTGGGGTCTTCAGGGAGAATTCCCAGGTAGTGACAGATTTGACCAGAATTGAAGCTTACTTTTGGTCTGAAGATCCTTTTTTTTTTTTTTTTTTGCTGTTCCCTGGGGCCTCCCAGATGCTTGGGAAAATCTTAATAATACCAGATGTGTTTACAAGTCTGACTCAGTCAATTTTAGAGTCAACATCTATAACGCTCTTTTCACTTTCCTTAACAAGCTGATAGCTCCTGACTGACATCCCTTCACCTCAGTGATGATACTGCTGCTTCTAATCTCCCAAACTCCTTTTATCTGCTTACTGGTAAGAAATGACTTTTCCTTCCATCTGGCTGACAAATGCCATAAAATGAACATTAGTTTGTTGTCAGCCCTGAAGTCAGGACACCGACAACTTCCACAGAGACAAAGTTGATGATAATCTCTTGGTTTAAAATTGTCTTTTAGTGAATTAGATAAATATGAAACTCTCCACATTGCCAAGAGTTTCACTCAGGCTGCTTTGCCCGATCCGACAGCCCATGAAGCAGGACACACAGCGTGCCTAAGATGCCGCCCTTTGTCTCTGGCCTGTACTTCCTGCCACTGTCTGCCTCGCTTCATTCCAGGTTTGTTAACTTGCTCCACAAAACACTCCTTGGCTGCCCTCAGACTTGAGCAGGACTGACAGCCCTGAGCTGAGCCTGCCTCTCAGGGGCGGGCTTTCAAGTCCCGTTCTGAAATCTGCTGACTCCGGGGAATAAATAATTCATCTCACTCTGGTAATATCTCTTTTTACAGAAATTTCTGTGACTGAGCTTTAACAATAGCAATGTTAATTGTGTTTGTTAATCCACAAGAGTAACAAAAGCTAGGAACTGGAGAGGGAAGCCCCAGCATGACTCCAGAATACAATTTCACACTGTTATCACAGTCAACATCGGAAATTATTTTAACAAAAGGAAATAAATGGATTTATAGGGTCTCTGAACCAGCAACTGCTGGAAGAGTCCAATCGATACAGTCTGTTTCAAGCAGAATTAGTCCTGGCTGGTCAAGACAGCACCTAGTCTAGACTTTCTCTCGGAGGTCACTTCCGGCTCCTAGTTACACCAGAAAAGACTCCTGAGGCTCAAAACTCTCTTTCTCTTGTTTCATTTAGTACCTTTTATTTAAGTGGTTTTCCTTTCCCACTCCCTCCATGAGCTTCTGGGCCAGTCTTCTTGCCTCTCTTACTCTACCGCAAATATTCAGAAGTATTTAGGGAGCATTTGGCTCTGTGCATGAACTATACAGGTCATTCAGATGCCAGCTTGTCCTCTAGGAGTTTATAACCTGAAATGTAAGACTTCATGAATTTACAAAGACCAAGGCACAGCCATAACAAAGTCTTGCACTGGTTTCCTTCACCTTCAATAAAGGTGAATGTTCACTCACTGGTCTCCAAAGAATGTTTAATCTGCTCCCCTCCCAGGTGTGCACCTGCGTGCACACACACACACACAGATACCGTTTTTCCTATGCTCTCCTGGCTAACCTGGCTCCATAGCATTCATTGACCTCAGACCAACTCCTGCCTCAGCACCTTTGCACTCGCCCTTTCCTCAGCCTGGAAATCTTTTTCCTCCAGACATCCACGTGGCTGGCTCCTCCACTTCCTTGAGATCTTGTCATTGAGGCCCAGCCTGACTACTTGGGTCATCTGCAACCACACTTCATCCACGGGGCCCCCCTCACACACCCTCTTCATCTCCAATTCTGGTCTGTGATTTTGTTCTGTTAGCCACTTTCTAACCTGTCCTGTTATTTATAGTTATTATCTTCATTCATAATCAGGGACTCCCCTAGCTAAATATCAGTCATTGGAGCAGACATTTTTGCTTCTTTTGTTGAGTGCTGTATCCCTCGCACCTAGTACATAGCAGGTACTTAATAAGTATCAAATCACAGCAAACAATGGACTTCATAGGCTTCAGCAGATGAGTGAGAGGAGAGGGTTGGGTGGGGTTTTGCCCCCACAGGTCTGCTGGCTGGAGTGGTAGGAGCACAGAGCCCCAGGGAGCAGGGAGCACTGGGTAGCCTTTCCAGAGAGCTGGGTCTTCTGGAAACATATCTGCCTCCCTGTGGCCCCAACACTGCTGCCTCTCAGCCTTTATGCGCTATGGTTTCTCATAACAAAACAGCTTCACTTATGGACTCCACCCAACCAGGGTCAGTCCCACTGAGTGTCCCAAGCACAAACCCTATCTTTCACTCTACACATTTTCTTGGACCTCCTACTTCAAGCCAGGATGTTCTAGGTGCTGGAGATAAAGCAGTAAACTAAACAGATAAAACACACTGCCCTCAAGAAAGTTACAATCCAGGGGAAGTGGCAGGTGACACGCAAGATAAAGTAAAACGTGTATGTTCGATACTGCTGATAATCCTGGCCTTTGTGTGCTTAGAACCCATCTTTGGCTCTGTCTGTTTCTATAACACTCATGCCTCTTATATCAGGATGCAGACGGCACTTTCATGTCTACTTCTCCAGCCCCATGCTTTCTAAACACACGTCGCCTTTCAGAAAGCATGAGCTGCAGCTCCGGCTTGTGTGGCTGTCTTTGCACATGCTGTTCCTCCTGCCTGCT
Organism: Condylura cristata; assembly: GCF_000260355.1. Classification (NCBI taxonomy): domain Eukaryota; kingdom Metazoa; phylum Chordata; class Mammalia; order Eulipotyphla; family Talpidae; genus Condylura; species Condylura cristata. Next base: position 37,512,824 of record NW_004567102.1, read on the forward strand.
GTGCCCTCCTCCCTTCTGTCCCTTTCTTCCCAGTTGAACTTGAACTCAATAGTCACTGAAACAGTATATCTCCTAGTGGTCTTTCTCTGTCACCCCACTGCAACACTCACCTCCATCTCAGTGATTAAGCCCTTTTTTCAATTTTCCCATCTCACCAGGAATGCCTCTATCCCAGTACTTTCCTCTCCAAGTTGTACCTGTCTATTTCCCCACCGCTGGGGGAATCTTTGACCTTCATATCATGGATGGAGGGGTGGGCGGATGGATGGGATGAATGGAAAGGAGAAAGAATAGAGGGATGAAAAAAGAGCTGAATGGGTGGCAGGAAGCTCTCATGGACTGAATGTGTCCCATTGCAAACACACATGCTGAAGTCCTAACCTGCAGTACCTTTTCGGGTATTTAGTACCTTTTGACTGTATTTAGAAACAGGATATCTAAGAGATGATTATGGCAATATTGGGCCCTAATTCAATACAGTTGGTATCTTCAAGATGAGGAAATTTAGAGACAGACACACAAAGAGAAGGCCGTGGGAAGACACTGGGAAAGGACAGGTGGAGGCTGTTCCCTCCCTTCATTCTCTGTGGCCCCAGCTCAGGGTCTTTTCTCCAATTTCTTATCTTGCCTGATTCTTCCCAGCTGGTCCCAGTCTCCTCAGTGTGCAGCATAAAAGACCCTGCCTTTGACCTCTGCAACTTACCCCTCTCATAGTCCTGAACCACCCCTTCCTCCTGTAGTTGACTTCTCTCAAGGCATCATCTCCTGGCTCCCCAAGAACTGTCTCTCCCATTTTTGAAAACTTTTCCCTTCCAGGTCCTTTGAAAGGCCATCCTGCAAAACCCAAACTCTGTACCCATGAAACAATAATGCCCACCCCTTGCCTGTCCCAGGCCTTACCGCCACCGTTCTTGTTCCTGTCTCTGAATTCGGCTATTCTAAGTACTTCATGTAGGTGGAATCCTATAGTATTTGTCTTTTGTGACTTCACCCAGCATTATGTCTTCAAGGTTCATCTATATTTTGCATGTGTCTGAATCTCACTCCTTTGTCATATTCAATAATATTCCGTCTTTTGATATAGCACATCTTGTTTATATATCCTGTCAGTAGACACTAGTGTTGCTTCCACATGTTGTCTCTTGTAAAACATGCTGCTATACACATGTGTGTACAACCAGTTTGGCTTTTAAAAGTATATTTTTAGGAGGTTCTAGCTTTAAATGACTTCAGTCCAAGTTCCCAAGGACCTCACCACTCCCCTTAGTGGCTCAGCAAGGGGTGGATCATGACCTGGTTGGGCCTCAGTCTGAGGAAAGAGAAGGGGGTGCAGGAGACAGGAGGACACAGGACCCTCAGAGAAAGTGGGGACGTAGAGAAAGCATTTTGCTGAGAAAAAAAGCTAGACAGCCTTTCTGGCTCCCTCAATGCTTCTTCAATGCTAGCAGTTTACTGATTCAATTACACAGCTCAAGCACTGCACAAAATCACCCCACAGAGGCCAGGAGTGGTGGGCAAGTAGCACATGGAGTCTGCTTGCCTAGGCCTGGGCCCAAGCATAGGACTGAACACCTCTGAGGCTAGGGCCTCTCTCTTATTCACAACAGACAGAACAGAGCAAATGGACAGTCATGGACCTCTCACAGAGGGGTACTCGGCACACATCTCTGGAGTGATCCACAGCTGTGCCTAGCCTTTGCTTGGCCAGCTCTGGTTCCACAAAGCCACATCCTTGGCTGGTAGGTGGAGAGGAAATTACTCAGGTGCTGAGCTTATTAACCCATAAGGCAAGTACCTACCTGATGTTAGCCCAAGGACAGAGCATCAGGTCTTGCCGTCACCCAGAGTCCGACATGGTAGGACCCCGGCATGAGAGCGGAGCAATGGGTCATCGACCAGGGCAGCCTGCCTCTGCCCCTCCCGCTCCCACCAGTAGGCAGAAGAATCCCTCCGTGCCATTAACCAGCCGGTTCCCAGGGTGCCGGGGATAATACCCTCCCTGTGGCTGCTCCACAGGGATGACATATAAGAACTATCCAAAGTGCATGGGGATTGACCCTGCTCCACAGCGCTCTTTTGGCTTAATAGGAACAGCTGGTCAGTGAAGTGTTTGCTAGCAATTTAACAAGGCTCAAACAGCAAGAGGCATCTGCCGATAAATCAAACCGGAGCGCCCGGCTAAATGAGGTTTAATTTAAATTCCTATCTCGAGCTGAGAGGGGAGCCTCATTGTGCCTTCCCATTGTATCAGTACTGCAAGGCCTGGGCCAGGTGGGCTGGGCTGCACTCGTAGGAAGTATCTTAGTCCCAAGCAGTCTGAGCTATAGAATCGAGAGGAAGGAAGTAGAGAAAGGAAGGAGAGATGCCACTTCTTCTTTCCCACAAACAGAGCAAAACAAAAACATCTTATCTCCTTTTGGAAGCCATACAGCAACTCTGACCGTGACTGCGTTTGCCGTGGCTGCCCACAGCAGCGGGAGGCAGGAGCCCACGCACCAGAGCATGGTTGAGCCTGGCAGGGTGGAGGACTTGGTCACTGGAAATATCGCCCGTCACAGCCACGGTGACACTGGGGAAGATAGGAACTGCTTCTTTCTCGTTGTTTCCCTGAACAAAGAGCTGGACACAGACTTGCTGAGGGCTTATAGTAAGTCCTCCTCGGCCTGGAGGCTGTTCCCCTTGCACGTCCACTTGTAAATGTCCAGTCCTGATGGACTGGCAAGCCCCTTCCTGAACAGCCCGTTTCTTTTTAAAATCAGAACCCCAGGCCGTTTCTTTTTAAAATCAGAACGGGTTGGGACACAGCCCTGCAAGCTGGCCACAGAAGCTTCAATACAAGTTCTATCCATCACCCCGAGGTGACCCACATGGCACTGCAGACCTCTCCTGCCCTGCATGCTGCTCCGCTCAGAGTGTACTTTGTCAATCTGTCTTCTGTTCCCCACTCTGTCTCTGGTGAATCCTCTCACCGCCCCTGCACCTCTGGCTTGTACCTCAGTTATAAGTAAAATCTTTAAAAATCAGAACCCCAAACTTACATCAGTCATGGAGCTGACCGTACGTGTCTCAGAAAACTGAGTTGTGAACCACTGAAAACTCACCCTGCAAGGACACCCACCCAGCTATCCTTCTCACGCCTCTCCTCTCACTGGGAGCCTCAGGGGTAGAGCAAGAGTTCACTTCCCAGGCCCTTGGACGCAGGAACCCTCAGGGCAGAGAAGGGAACGGCCCCTCCCCACCAGGTGGTGACCAGAGGCCCAACATTCAGGCACATTCAGGCACATTCGTTCAGTCCTCCCCCTCAGCCTCCCCAAGGCAAAGCCCATCCTCTTCCGTGTCTTCACACTCCTCTCGGTTACTCTTCCCAGTTTTGTTCTTCAAGCACATCAGCCCCTCCTCATTAGGAACACACCAGCTTACCGTTGTGTAATAGGTTCCAAGACTGATGGACCAGGTCCAGATCCCACACAAGAGTGAGGACACAATTCAGAAATTGTTTATCACTGCTAGTGAACGCGAAGAGAAGATAGACGTTTGTATTACTCTCACATAGCATTTCTCAGTTGGCAGTCCTGGGCTGGGCTGGCAATAGGTATCAAGGACCAAAGCTCCTTGATTTGGGGGCTCTTTATCTTTAGCTTCTGATTTTTGAAAGTCACCTCCTGAGTTGGAACGCCAACTGTCACATCTGGAGTCCAGGCAGGAAGCCTTAGAAGAGGGATTCCAAAGCCAACAAACGAAAATCATCAGGCAGGTCACAACTGTCAATCTTTTAAGAAGTTCTCCCCAAAAGTTCTTCCCAATAACCTTGGAAATGTGATCTCTTAGTTGAACATATTGCTACCTCCCACAATTGCTTCTACAAAGCAAGAGGAAGAGATTAGATTTGGTCTGACACTAACAGCCTCTGCCACGATGGCAGGATCTGGATTGTCTCTACCATTTGACAAGTCCCCGTGAGGTTCTATGGTGGAGAGGATGGCATCCAGCGAGGGGGAGTGGTGTCACACAGTCTAGGGGGTCCCATCTAAATAGCCACTCAGAGGTCACTGCCAAGATGCAAGTATAGAGTGATGGCCACAGGTCCTGATTGCAAATGTTACCACTGATTACACTGTACAAGGGTTTTCTAGAAGATGGGGCATTTGTCCTGTGAGGAGAGGCACACAGGAGAAAAAGCAGCAGGCACAGCATAGTTCAGAGAGGAGCTTGTCCCAGCGGAGTGAGAGACACACAACCTGGGTTGCTGTGGCATCAGACCCTGGACTCCAGACTCTTCTAATCACAGACCTGGTGTCTGTTGGTATTTATATACACAAAAATACCAAAATAGGGACCCTCTCTGGTGGCACAATGGGTTAAATCACAGCACTATGAAACTCTCTGCAGCCACTGGAGCATGAGTTTGATCCCTGGCCGGGGAGGTGAGCACATGGCACAGCAGAACTCACCTATCTCACCCGCTGTTCCCCTCAGCAGTGTATTTCATCAATCTGCATGTTCTGCTCCCCAATCTGTCTCTGGTGTATCTTCTCACCCCCTGCACCTCTGGCCTGTACCCCAGTGCTTGTATGCATCAATAAATAAATCTTTAAAAAAATAAAAATACAAAAATAATAAGTAAGTTCTATTTTTTATGCATACATCTTTTACTTAGACCATGATTAGCCAAAATTATACACAAAGTTTCAAAGTGCCACAACATGGGTCTTCAGTGAAGTCAGTATAAGCAGTAGATGCGTGGATGGAGGCTAAGGTTCTGTCCTGAATCCTAAAACTCCAGTTATTGTCTTCTTGCCTCCACCTTTGGGAGTCTTCTGGTGGTTGAGGCTTTGTGTTTTTTGCCCAGGTTTTTTAGCTGTAATTAACAGGAGAAACAGGTCGAAGGCATTTCCTCCATTTTATCAAGAATCAGAAGCCTCCATTCAGTTGTAATAGAAAGTGCTGTGTTGGGGCATCAAGGTGCTTTGACCTTGCAAACAGACTCTCAGCAAGAAAGCCTCGATGGACAGACTTGCCGGGCAGCTGCCCTCACACAGGATAACTGGCGTCGATGGGTGACATTCCAGTCCCACGATGGCTTCTGCTCTTCCTTCCCTACCAGACACACAAGAGGATCACTGGGTGTTGTTTGGTTTTGTTTGGTTTTATTTTGTTTAACATGAGAGAAAAATGAATTCTTATTTGCCAAACACCATCAGGGTGTAGACCAGCATTTGGTGAGATTTGGGGATGATGCAGTTAGCAAGATGAAGCAAAAACAAACCCATGGAGACTTTGCTGAACTCAGAGGAGGATGCGTGAGAGAGGTGACAAGAATGGAGGTGGGAGGTGAACATTTGCAGCTTCCCACTTACAAACAGTGACTTTGGGAAAGGGCTGGGAAGCTATGCCAGCGTTTCCTTTGACTGGTGAGCTGCAACTGTGTGTGTGTGTGTGTGTGTGTGTGTGTGTGTGTGTGAACGTGCACGTCACATCCAGAGAACTGACCTGTATAACACACACTTTCCAACTCCTTCCCAAGCAAGGCCAGCTCAGCTTTGCTTTTGAGTATAGACCGGTTCCAGCAGCTCACGACAGGCAGTCAGCAAATGCAGAAGATGCCAGAGGAGGAAGAAAGTCCCTTTATCACTGCAGATTTGGAAGAAAGTGTCAGGGATGTGAGCAAATGCAGACCGTCATCCCAGAGCCAGATCATCACCCAAAGACAATTCTCTGGGTAACGACAGCTGCCTTTTGCGAGCTTCAGGACCCAGAAGGCAGTGCCGAGGATGCCATGTCTCTGAAAAAGCACAAGCAGCCTTTACTGAGCAGTGCAGCAAATACTGCTGGGAAAAAGCAAGACAGCAGCTGAGCGTCCCGACTTGCCAGAATAAGAAAACGTGGTTTCTCCTCTCTGTGTTAGCAAGTGAATTTGCATTTCCACTGTTTATGTGTCTTAAAAGCCAACATTTTCCGTGTGTTTTTGGTGTGGAAAATGATCATCCCACAATTGGCAAGGCGAGATTATTTCTTAGGCGAGGCATTTCCTTTGAGACTTAACTGCCATTTGTAGAGTTTTGTTATTTAAGACAACACACTGCCTGGCTGGTGGGGAACAGAACATGAGTAAACTGGCAAACTTCTTCAGGAACGTGAGAGGCAGTCTCAGCTCCTGGTGAGAGTTACAGCTGAATTGGGCGAAGACCAGGCAGAGAACTCCCACCTGCTTCGCTGGTTCTGCAGGCTCCAGGGTTGTGAAATTGCAGGAAAGGGGGAGGGCGGAGGTGGCTGCTGAACAGGTCCCTCTCTCTTTTCCCCCTCCTGGTCCCCAGGACACCTTCTCTGGTAACTGACAGCAAAACCCTCTAAGAGTAGAATTGCAGAATATGGGTTTTACATGAGCCAGATCCAAATGGAACCCAAAATCTGTGCAAAAAAATGTGAGCTTGCTTTCTGTTTTAGTCACTCCAGGAGGGGTTCATGCTCCTCACACACATTGTGGATGCCTCTCCCCTTCCCATCTTCAATCCTCATGGTGTCAGTGTCTTCCTGAAGAGGATGGTTGGGCTAGGCATTAAACTTGAAAGCGCAGACATTCTCAGCAGTGAAAGAAATAGAGTTGGGGTGTACAAGCTGCAAGATGAATTTCTGGTGTGGTGTTTGGTGAGCAGAACCCTAAAGATGAAATATAAACTCAGTATATCACAAGATTTTTATTCGAAATATACTTGTGGTTCTTGTTAATGTTTCCAGTGGTTCCTCTATGGCATCAAGTTTCTTGTAAGACCAAAAAGTGCAGCAAGTGTTTCCTGTCTCCATAAGTAGCTGGGCCAGCCAGACCCTACAATCCCTCACAGTGAACTGGACAAAGTCATCCCCCCATCAGTCATCTTCTCCTAGATGCCACTTCACTGCTTTGGATTTTCCTCCTTTCCACCAAACACACTGCAGAAGTTAGTCTTCCCCTCTAACCCACACTTCAAAAAAAAATCCTAACTAAGAGTTATTAGATGATTGCTTGGATGAATGAAAAGATACATGGTGGGTTTGTGGGAGGATGGATGGTGGGTGGATGGATGGATGGACAGAGAGCGGGAGCAAAGGATGGTTGGTTACTTAGCTGGATGGATGATTGCCCAGTGGTTGAATGGGTTGATGGATGGATAGATAGGTGAGCAAATGTGAGAGGAGGTAGGTGGGTGTGGCAAAAAGGTAGCAACAGGGGGTGCTGAAGCCTTTGGAAGTCCCCAGCAGGGGACCTACCAACCTTCCTGTCTTTAGTGTATGCTGCAGGAGAATCTCAGCCCCAGCCCTGACTGACTTACATAAGCAAACAAGCAGGACTTCGCTCCCATTGGCCTCTGCGTCTCTGCCTTGGCTGATGCAAGAATATGTTCGCTCCTAGAAAAGGAAGATAGTAATAGGGAAAAGTCCTCAACTGAGACCCCAGACAATGCTATTTGGTTTCAAAGCAGAAATCAACCAGCTACCACTGAAATATTCTCATTTTAAAAATGATTCGTCAAAATTAAAAATAAGCCTGTGTTTGCTGGCCAGCAGCATCTTTTCCAGCCAGCAGGATGAAAATGCTGGTGTCACAGAGTGTCCAAGCAGAGCGCCATCTCTGCTCATTTCTCAACCCTTGGTCTCTAAAGGGGTGGGAGCAGAGCTCGGGTCTGGGACCTGCTTCCAGGCCAAAACCTGAGGTTGGTGCTTCTGGACACTGGCCAACAGGCCCCCTGAGGGGAACGGTGTGGGGATGTCTGGACAGCATCCTGAGCAGGAGCCAAGCCCTTGTGCACACAGGGCTAGAGACAAGAAGCGCTACTTGTTGCAGACTTCAAGTGGCTGAGCAGCGGGAAGGCTAAGCAAGGCCAGTTCACCAGGAGGTCAAGAGACAGAGGGGCCGGCTGTGACCTTCCTCCAACTAGCTTCTCTTCCAGGGTTTTCTTACAGCCTTCAGAGGGGCCCAGCTATAAGCAATGGTAGGAGGCTCCCACATAAATGGGGCAGTTGTGGCCCCTTGTCTCCCTCTCATAGTCTCCCCTTGATGGCCGCAGGCACTGCCGACCGCTCCTCCTGTTGCCAGGAGCGTCACCTTCTGCTGGTGTGTGGGCACCTCTGCTTCACGCTGTGCTTAAGGTTGCATTTCCCATCTTCCTACTAAGACCCTTTCTGTTCACTCTACTCATTTATACTTGTTGACTGTGTGTTTGCTGTTGCTGACTCTGCCCTCCATGCCACCCCAGCACTGGCAACCTGGCTCCACAGACTTACCGCTGCTAAGATGGCCAGTGGGTGATACAGCAGCAGGAGAAGGGCGAAGCAGAGGAGAGAGTTGTGGGTCACCATAACCCTCTCCCAGCTGCCATCCTTTATGAGCTTGCTGAGACTCTGGTGGCCCCTGATACTTCCCAGACTCGTCTTCACAGCTTCATGGTCATCAGGCTCACCACACTGTCCTGTCATAGGGTCAGGAGAGGCTCCTCCTGGTGCTTGTCCAGGTAGTTTAGTGTCCCTCTTTTGTTCTCAGTACTGCCCATGTCTCTGTAAAGAAGAGAGACTTCTTTCAACTCTCTCCTTTTAATTCTCTGCAAGTATCACCTCTGGGGAGGCGGGGGTGGCTTGGAAGGGCAGAACCTAGAAAGTCATCTGCTTATCCACCGCTATATCTAAACCCACCCAAACAGGGTAACATGACACTGTAGCAATCCTTCGCTGTTTTTTAATGTATGTTATGCCTCTGGTTTTGACTTAGCTCAGCTAGGTGGTTGTCATTCTGGGTTTCTCACAAGACCAGATCAGAGGACAGCAGGCACTAGAGGCATCCCAAAGATACTCTGGTGGTCCAACTCTCAGTGACACCTCAGCTGGAGCACCTACCCTGGGCTTCCCAGACAGCTTCTTATCTTCCCCTCAGCATGGAATCCAGGCTCCCAGTGCAAGAGCCCAAGGAGCTTGCACCAGCTCCACTGTTTCATGACCTGGCCTTAAAAGTCACACTGTGTGACTCCTGCGTTGTATTCATTAGAAGCTAGTCACTAAGACAAGTCCATGTTCAAGATGGAATAATGTTAAAGATTTTGTGGACAAGTTTTAAAATCAGCACAGATGGTAAATTCCAAATCTGACATCTTTTCCTTTTATCACCATCTTAATCTATGTCTTCTACATCCTCTCTGGTTCCCAAAACAGAGATGAGAATGTCTCTCCACCCTCCTCCCTCTTCTCCCACCCATTGGGCACCAGGCCCTGTTCACTACCTTCCAAATTTCTCTAAAATGCCTCAGGCCCTCACCATGCCCCCTGCCTTTGCAGTGCTGGTTGGACCTCCAGGGTATCCACCACGTGAGTGGGGAATAGCCAGGCTCCACCCTTCTTCCCCAGGGTTCTCCAGCCAAGGTTGGAATGCATCTCAGACCATAACACAGCCCTTTGTTTTCCCAAATCCCAGAGAGGTGAAGGGACTTACCCAAAGTCACACAGCTAACTAAAGTAACAGGCAGAGGCCAGGTTGAAGACTGCTGGACACAAGACTGGCTCATTCCACCTCCTTCCAAACTGGGTGGAACTATTTATAGGCAAATCTTTGACTGTTCTTGGAAGGCCTGGGACAATCTGCCAAACCCCAACTAGGGTCTCTCCTTCAAAGAAATTGTTGCTGAAAAAATAATCAGCACTTTATTATTTTCTACATTCCATTTACCAATTTACCACTTAATTGGGCATTTCTGGATGTCATCATCTCATAAAGGAACTATTCTTGCTCTTAAGGAACTTCCATTCTAAAATTACACAAGACACAGACAGAGGAGATAGACACACAGAGAGACACTATGCCTTTCTTTTTTGGGGGGCTCTGGGGAAGCACAGAGAAGGGAGCGAAAATAGAAAAGGATAGAGAAATAACAGCATTGTTTGGTAGATGAAAATAGCTTGAGAGGCAGCAAAGAACTTGATGGGATCTGATCTCAAGAAAAAGGGATTTCGAAGCTGTGCAAATGTTTATTTATTTTTGCATATGGAATCAGCCATTTTATGCAACTGATAAAATCAAGGACAATTAGACCAAATTGAGCTTTAATTTTGGATTGAAAGTGTGATTCTTCCACCAGAACTCCCTCCCACAGCATCTCAAATTGCTAACTGCGGAAGGCACCAGAGCCATCAGTCTAGATAAGCATGAGCTTATTGCTTGTCAAAAATGTAGACACTGATAAGATCCGCCTCACACTCCTGCAGGGGCATTAGGAAGTCTAGACAAGATGCAGATTAAGGAGGCACCTCAGGGAGCAGTATTTAAAGCATTGACAAATTTATAGTTGATTCAAATTTCAAACTGGGGAAGAAAAAGTGACTCCAGACCCCCTCAACTATCTGGCTGTGGGCTTGGGAGGAAAGGGGGTGGAGAGTGTTGGTGGGACACACTCTTCTCAAGAACTGAATTTCTGCAATTTCATTCTCCAAAATGTGCCAAGCTTCCCCTAGCCTTTAAAAAAAATCCCATCTTCTCTGTCTCTCCCCAGATTTATCAGCCTGATCCTTAACAGCACAATATCCAAGTGCTATTATGCTTGAGGTCAGACAGACCTGGGATGGGACCCCTCTTTATCATACCATCTCTTGTGACCTTGCCAATCTAGTCCTCTCTGAGCCTCAGGGTCCATGTCAGCTAAGTATATGATGATGACATCTACCTCATGGGACTGACAGAATTAAGGAGCTGAGGTGTGTGAGGCATTTAGAACTGTGCCTGGTCATAGTTCAAAAATGTTTCCTATCGTTATGATATTTATTACCTTGGTCACATAGCCTCTCAAACCTCAGGCCCCTTTCTCCAGGTACCTGAGAGTCAACTGTTGCTGGTGATTGCCACTCCTCCTCTCATTTAGTTTTTCCTTCAGAACATTTGTTCCCTGTCAGGCAGCTGGTTATATGTGCCAAGCTTCCCCTAGCCTTTAAAAAAATCCCATCTTCTCTGTCTCTCCCCAGATTTATCAGCCTGTTCCTTAACATGGTGGCCATGTTAAGAAATGAAATTTGGCAAGAGCTCTGTCATGGAGGCCATGTTAACCAATGTTAGAATTGATATTTTCTCAGGTGGAAGATGGGAAACCCATTTCCACACACAGCATTTCGGGTCAGACTGTCTTGGTCCCTGCAACATGTGCAGGGTCTTAGATGGTCACACATTCAGCCATGACATTCTGCTTTGATAAGTTGAAGAGCCATGAGACAACTTTATTTGTTGGTTTTGCTAACATTTGAAGCAAAAGAAAGTAGTCTTGCATGTCTTTAAACATCCTTTAAAAAGTTTTTTTTTAATTAAACTAAGATTTGAACATCAGATATATAATAGGAAACAACTGCCTCTGCCTTTCCGTTCTCATTCTTCAAAGATTATGATTTCCTTCTGATGTTTACCTCCGTATTTGCAAGCAGCATACACAGAATGTTTTTTCATTCTCTTAAGTTTTAGATTTATTGTCAAAGACTGCATTATATACGTATGTGTGTCCCTGTGTGTGTGTGTGTAGCTCCAGTATAGTTAAATCACTGCGTTTAGCTAAATCAATGACTGGTATTGTGTTTTTTAGCATAGCTAAACGTATTTTCTTTGTTTGCTTTTTGTCTTTCCTGGAATTAGTAATTGTTGGCTTGTTTGATTTTTCTATCTAAATATCACATATTCCCAACCTCTCCAACTGAGCTCCAAATTTTGAGCACAGAAAGTCATCTATATAATCCTTTCTTCTCTGGAGATATTCCTCCTGTATTCTTCCTCTCCTGCTCCAGAGAGGAGATACTGCTCTCTAAGCAGCAGCCCAGCAAGCACTCAGGGACTTTGTTTTACTCTCAGCCTGGAAAGTTCCTTTGCTTTCAGAGGCCTTCTTAGAGAACATTTGGGGACCTTCTCCCTCAGGTAGAAGTAGCTATATTAAACTAAAAAAAAAAAAAACTAAAATAATTTTGTATTTTGCCTTTTAATTACGTTGGAAACTATTCTTACCCACATGTATGCCTTAGCTTTCTGAGGATGTAAAAGCAAATCCCCTCTTTGGTTTTAAATCCACTATTCTGCATCTGATTTATACCATGGCAGATAAGAAATGCAGCTATTATTGCTTTCAGGTGCACACACAGCAATTTAACTAAATGCTATCAAAGTCTTTCTAAGTAAAAAAGCCTCCTGGGCTTCTTTTAATGAATAGATAAAGCTAATTTGTAATTAGTACATTCTGTAGTTAATATGCAAATGAGGCCTGCTGTTATCTGTAATTAGCACCAAATTCTTGACTGCTAAGGATGCTGCTAAAATAAGTGTCCAACTACCTGAGGACCTTAACTCCAGCCCAGAATCCTCCTCTGAACTCTGTTCCCAGCCATCCAACTTTTTTCTGGACCCATTCTTTCTCTGTACTAGTAGTTCCATACTCTGACTCTGTAGTTCAAGAGGCACCTTGCAATATTTTAAAACTAAACTCAAGTTCTGTTCCCTCCTTACAATTGCATCCCCTTCTATGAAGTCCACTGGTTTGATATTCCATTTATTCCTCTCTTCCTCATCCTTCTCTTGCATATTCCCCATGTAGGCAAGGATATCCATACAGCCACCCAACCCAGAAATATGAGCCTCCTCACGAACTCTTTCCGTCTCTTGTCCCTCAATATCTGATCTACTCCAAGGCTACTGGCTACCTACTGTTCCATCCTCTATTACCTTTTCAAGTCAGGCATGTCACCTCTTCCAGGAAGACCTGCAGTGGTCTTCCATGGTCTCACCACCCTTTTTCTCAAGCCCTTCTATTTCCCATGTTACAGTCAGGGTGACTTTACTTCATTTTACATCTTTCAGGTTTCTGTTTTGACAGTGTCCACAGGGAAGATAGCCAAGATCCTGATTTCCCTCACCTGATGATAAGTGCCCTTTACATCTACTTTCCTAGCATCCCTACTATCTCGTGCAGCATTTATGCTCTCAGTATGATGTATTTCTGTGCAACTACGGGAACAAATATGTTCCTACAAATTGAGAATGCAGTTTGAGTCAAAAGAACAAGGGAAGCGTATCTATCAATCACACAGTTTATTAAGGGTAACTTACACATTAAGGGTAACTTACACACAGAACTGGATTTGATGGATCAGACTTTGGGTCAAGGAAAGAGCTGCATCACCCATTGGGACTTCTGAACGCTGATTAGTACAAATGACTTTTATTGTGTAAAACTAAAACACTGAATTTTGTGGGGGCGGCATGTCATGCACTTCTTTGCGTTATAAAATTAATAGAGTTATGCGTGGATCACATTTGGATTAAGTACACATGAAAGAAACAATGAGGAAATTGACTATCTTCTCAGTGTAGTGAAATTACTATAGTCACAGTATTAACATAGTACATTACTAAGCCACAGGCTTACAATAATGTCTCTAAACAGCAAAATCATTCTTATTTTCCTCCACTACCTGCTCATTTGTCTGCTTCACTCCTTAGGAACAGGTATGTGTGTGCTACTCTCACCAAGTGACACACCCAGCAAGAAATGCTTGTCTTTGATTCATTTGTTTGCAAGCCAACTCCTTCTCACAGCATACAAATGTAACCTATTCTTAACCATAATCAACTGATCATGAATGCTGGATTCATGGAAGGCTGGGGTGAACATTTGTATCTAGCATGATTGCTGTCCCCAGAGAAACACACCATCCATTCTGGGAAGGCTGAGGATGTGACTGGATAGATCTCTAGGCTGACATGTTGAACCAGTCAACTCCCCTGTCTGGCCCAAGTGGCTTCAGTTCTGTCGGGGTTTGGGAGGTGTTGAGGCTCCGGTTCTACCACATTATGTATGTTTCTCTCTCCTCCATTACTCACATCTGCAGCCATCGGCCTCAAATGCAGATTAAGTCCTTTGATGGCAGGCTCTAAAAACACGAGAAAGAGTTTTCTTTTTGGTAAGAACATTTGAAATAACATCTTTTCAAGTGTGTTGAAGATCAGAATATGAATAGGGTGGGGGTGTGGTAGGAAGGGATTGTGAAAGGATGGGGGTTGGGTCCCGCAGCTTGGTCTATTCTGGAAGGGGTGGTAGCAAAACTTGCTTTCTTTTCTCTACAAAATGACAAAATCACTGTGGGGACATTTGCAGCCAGAATCTCTTTGACATTTTTGAATCTCTGAAATCATCAAAAATAAGACATACCATGTGTGTTGACGAGGAAAATGCTTTCTCTGGTGGGGTTGTCTAAAAGACTTCTATGGAGACTGTTTAGCTTTGTCAAGATTGCTCTGAGTTTTTGGATCATTGAAATGTAAGTTATCATTTCCTGGGCAGCATTTACGTCTTGTGGAAAGTGGAGTCGAGGGGATACGTGCTTACCACAAGTTCTGCAGACACAGCATGTCAGGTCCACATCTTCCCTCTTGGAGTGGAGGTGAAAGCAGAACAATGAAAATATTTGAAGTGTGGGATGCTGTCCAACCACCATTCACTGACTTAACCAACCGTCACAATTGTGTTGTGCTAACTCAAGCCCCATAGTTAATCTCTAAGAATCACAGCAACAAAGATCTTCAGCTTTTCATTTAGAGTCTAGGAACAGAAACCAGCACCCTCTGAGGGTTCTGGAGACTTTGGTTTCCTCCTATATAGTCATGATCCCTTGGATGGTCCCTTGTTGGGAAAGATCATGACCAAGCTTTTGACCCTGAGTGACAATAACATTGAATTGCCAGTGAGGATGTAGACCTGCTCTCATCTGGTCACCTGGTCACCTACAAACAAGTTATCTCCTTCCCCCAATTTCCATGTGAGATTCCTTCATGGCATCAACCTCAACATTTTTGCCCACTTAGTTGTCCTTTAGGATCAAATATGATGTCAAAATCCAACAATTTACCATGACATCTCCCTACAAAGATGCTAGCAACACAGAAAACTTTCCCTTTCTTGCAAGGAGCAAAAAGAAAGGAGAAGGGTTCCTGGATTTGCAGAGGCTGGGTCAAAATGTGCAGTGCAGCTAGAGTCTAAAACAGACTCTTGTTCTAGAGCATGGATCCTAGATCACACTCATGTATAAAGCCTAGGTGGGTTTATAGATAATAAATAATCTATGGGCTGATTCTGGGGCAGCACTATAAAACCAGCAATAAACAATGCAACATATCATTTGTTTTGACAAATGTCACCTACATATCCAAGAGTGGCTCTGAGTAATACACATGCCATGTTATGAATGAAGATTGGTCATTCCATTTGCAAACAAGAGACAATGTCAGCTTCTCTTTCATCTTTGCAAATGCACACACACACACACACAGGCCTGGCAGCACTTTAGGAGTCAAGAATCTTGACTAGAGCTTATTTCATTGCAAAGGCCCAGGTGAGGGTCAGTTCTGATCTGCTGAGGCAGGTGTGCCCACAAATTTGTCCCTAAAACTGCTCCAAATTTGTCCCTACAACTGCTTCTGGTTCTTAAACTTCTTGGATTGTTGAAACTCTTCAGTATTAGACAGAAACTCTGAAACCTCATTCAAAAAAAATAAGTATTTATACACAAATTTTGCCTAAACTTCCTTGAAAGCATGGAACTTAGGGTTCATTTACAAACTCCAGAGTAAGAGCTTGGTTTAGCCAAAGCAATACTGACAAAAAGAAAAAAAAAAAAGAGGAAGAAAAATGAAAATGATATCACACTCCCAGATTTCAAGGTGCCTACGTACCCAAAAGATAATAGATGGATGAGGAAGATGTGACATGTACAAAATGGCATACTACTCAGTTATAAAGAGGTAAACTGTTGTTTTTTGTGACAATATGGATGGAGTTGGAAGGGACAATGCTAAACAAAATAAGCCAGAAGGAGGAAGACAAATAACAGATGAGTTCACTCTTATGTTGAATACAGATAAACAAAACAACAAATAAAATAAAACCAAGCTACCAACAAACCATGGAAACCTGGCTATAGAATTGAGGCTACCAGAGGGAGGCGGACCCAGCAAAGCAAAGTGGGAAGGGGGCTCAATGGATGATGGTGGAAGGCACCCAATGGGGGCCTTGGTGATGGGTGTGGTATGGTAACTGACACTTGAAGGGTGGGATCTTATGTCTCCAAATCACATACAGTGTTGTAAACCAATGCTACCTCAATTAAAAATAATAATAATAAAATAAAAGGAGATATAGATGAAATAAAAATATCCTGGTTTAGGAAATGATGAAAAATGTTCTCCAACAAGAAGCACCTTTGCAGTGATGTTCGGAATACTTAGTTCTCTCTGAACACATCATAAATGATTGGTTTTTACCAAAATTCAAGTTATTTAGAGCTTCTCAGGAAAGTCTTGATGATTTCCTAGTCTGAGGACGAAGCTTCTCCAAGGGAGAAAGTGGAAGGACGTGGTTTTCCCCAAAATATCCATCAACAACAATCCTGGTCACTTCTAGGGATCACTTCTAGGGGTCATTCGGGTGCAGCTCTCGTGTTTTCTTGGGCATCTCACCTGCTTCTTATAATTTATCTGACCAGCACTTGTATCTGGTGACCATCTTAGTGATGAATTTTGTGCAGATGTGCTAACTCTGGCATGATTTATTACAGCTCCCTGGGCTGTGATTTGGTGTGGCTGAAACTATACATCACCTTGCAACTGAAACCTGGCACTGGGGGCCAACTCCAGGTTTCCATTTACTTGGTACCATTTTTTCTTCCCAACACCCCACATACACTCACAGACGTGCTCACCCGAATGATAGGTATAAGGAATCACCACAGAATCCAAAATTCTTAGCCAAGATGATGGAAATACTAGTTTGGGGGGAAACATTTCCCCTGAGGCAGGTGAAACAGTAAGCAGTGTAGCAGGTGTTGGCCGGTTACAAGGAAAGCTGAGGATGACAGTTCAGGCCCTCTGGCACAGTTAATGCCCTGTGAAGTGTGGGAAGGGCTGAGAGCCTGCTCACTCTTAACTCAGCCAGGTCTTCAAAGTTGTTGTCACCTTGCAGCGTGGTCTTTTTCTAAATCCCACAGTGGAGCAGTGTGGGTGAACAGGGCCATAGAAAAGACCCCTGACTACAGGGTCCAGGTCAGAAGTGGAGGAAGAGTGTCCAAGGGGTGCGTTCCTCTCTGAAACTTGTCTATTCCTGAGGCCCCACCATGAGCACCAAAAGGAAAGAGCCCAGATATCTGCTTGGCATTGGTATTTGGGAAAGGATTTCACTGGAGCTGTTAAAAGAACTCAGTCCTCTCAAGGGCTGCTACCTGCCGGGAAAGCTCCAGTTAATGTAGATGTGAATCTGTCCTTCACTGACAGTTATTGCACATCACTTTCCAGGGTGTTCACACTGGGCACCGTGTTATCTCATCCACAGAGTACATTCCAGTAGGAGAGCTGTATCTTCTATTTTGTTTTAAGGTACAACGTGGCTCT
Organism: Condylura cristata; assembly: GCF_000260355.1. NCBI lineage: Eukaryota > Metazoa > Chordata > Mammalia > Eulipotyphla > Talpidae > Condylura > Condylura cristata. Next base: position 37,530,243 of record NW_004567102.1, read on the forward strand.
AAACTTGACCTTGAACTTACAGAATCCGGTTGTCTCTGGGCTCATGCCTTTGCATTCACAAGGCCTGAAATGTATCTGTCCAATTCTGAAATGACCAGAGTATCCTTGTCCTGAAGACCCACTTCAAAGGCCACCATGTGGCCATTTGGAGAAAGACGTGTCAAGGCCCAGTTCCACCTCTTCCTGGACCCATGGCCCTGGTCCCCAGGGGCTTCAGGGGAATAACGCTGACACTTCCTGGAGCTGCTGTGAGGGTGCAGTCAACAGCTGGACAAGGTTCTAGTTCACTACAGACTGCCCAGAGGTGTTTCCCAGTATCGGGTCCTTCCAGGAGGCAGCTTCCTAAACCAACCAAGGAGCATCTCAGCATCTTTCAAACCTCGGCAGCATTCACAGTCTTCTTACGTCACCTCCCTCTGCTCAGCGACCACTAGGATTCAACATCTGTTTGCTATCTACCACCCTCCTGCCCTGACCGACATACCAGGCTCATCTTGTGAGCTGCTGAAAGGCCAAGCCAACAGAATTAGAACTGTTGCAGCCCCCAGAGTATATTAGGACTACACCAGCAGCCAGCGCTGCCCAAGTTCAGCTCTTTAGGGTTGCAGGACAAATGTTCAAGTTCTAAGAAGAAAAGTCTCAGGGATGCATGTAGTATTGGTGTTTCCAACTTGAAGATTTCCTCTGCAACAGAGTATGTTTTCCTATCAGCAGCAGCCTTAGCCAGCCATGTGAGTAATTTTAAACAGCCTGAAAAATTACCATTGATTTTAAAGCATTGATTTTCTGCCCCACACTAATACATTAAATCTCTTTTTAGAGAAAGACAAAAGAAAACTAAAGTAATAAACTTTCACTCCAAAGGGTGGGGTAAGGAGGTACTTACACAATAAATTTAATTTAGTAAGTTGCCTATTTTTATAGCAGATGACCGGCAAAGGCTATCTTACTTCCATCCAGAAAACCAGTTCTATCACAAGGAAGAGCTCAGCAGTGCCCCAAAGGAACAGTCAAGAAGTCTCCAGCTGCCCAAGTGGCTGAGCGTGACTCACACCTCAGGGCTAGCACCTCCATCTCAGGCCTGCACCTGAGACTGACAGGGGCAGCCTGAGCTCAGCCATTGGGGTGGAGGGGGGGCAGTTTCCTCTGCCTATACCCCACTCAGTTACACCAAAGGCAAATACTGTGCTCACCACTTAAGCCAGAAAGAAAAGGAAAAATACCGAATGCTTTCACTCATAGCAGGAGTATAACAGACCAGGCGAGAAAATAATAATAATAATGATGAACAGTTATATACCAGAGACATTTTATGGGGTGGAGTGGGGAATGGGATCAAAAACAGTGGGGGGAAGGAAATGCACTGGACTTTGGTGATGACACATGGGTGATTTGGTGATGGGAAGCCCAAGAGGATTACAACTGAGATGGACAAAGGCCAAAATGATGTAAAAATAAACTATTATATTATTAAATAAATAAATAACATCTGCATAATCATAAGTAATGCACTCACATTTAAATGACTTAAGTGTATTTAGGAAGAGTTCATTTAAATGTATTTAGGAAATAGGAAACTAACACAATAAACATGCTGATTCACCTGGTTAAAACATAAGTAAATAAATAATAAAAAGGAGTTTTGGGCCCTCTCTGGTGGCACAACTATGTGCAGCACTATGGTGCTATCTCAGCCACTGCAGCACAAGTTCAATCCCCAGCCAGGGAGGTGACCCACATGGCGCAGCAGACCTCTCCTGTCTCCCCTCAGCAGTGTTTCATGACTGCCTGTTCTGCTCCCCACTCTGCCTCTGGTGAATCCTCTCACCCCCTCATCTCTGGCCTGGACCCCAGTTCTTGTATGCACAAATAAATAAACATTTAAAAAATAATAAATAAAAAGGAGTGCTGTGGGGAAGGGGGAAGAAGGGAAAGAAGCACAAAGGTCTGTGGTGGTGAATTACGGGTGAGTGTGTGGTGAGTGCACGACGGTGGGGTTACCTAATAGAGTGCTCCAGTATTTACCTCAGTTAAAAATACGTTTAAAATAAAGGAGCGCTGGCTGTGAAATCAAGAGTTATCCCTAGCACAGGTGTGTCGATTCAAGCATTTCCCCACCGTTCTTGCTGGCACATCTGTGCCAATGTAAGTGTACCACCATTCATAAATTTTTCCCAAGCCAACCTGGTTTCTATGACCTTTAGTAATCGTGTGATTCACCACAGAAGAAGCTCACAGCTAAAACAGCAGTTCCACTATAAGTTGTCTTTATGCTGAAAAAAGAAAATGAACCACCATCCTGTACTCTCCAGCCCTAGCCCTGCCTCCCTCCCTCCCCACCTCTAACCCCCACCAAGAAAGACCCTGAAACTCACACACTTGGTTTCAAGCTTAAAGCAGAATTTATTTATTTATTTATTTTTAGAACACATCGGTTAAATTTGTTCATCTTTTTTGAGTTGAGGGACTGGAAGAAATCACACATCATTTCTGATGTGATATACCCATGGGCGGTTTTGCATCCTACCCAAAGATAGCTCAACTTCATTTTAAGATGTTTTGCCTTCTATGGCAATCAAAATCAAACTTTCCTAAGTAGATATGTGGTGGTGGGTTACGCAACTCAAAGCACCCACCAGCAGTGCCTGTGGTCTTTGCTTCACCTTGGATAAACTCCTGTGCCCTGGGGGCGGCCACACAACTGCACTCCCCACAGCAAGTGAGCAGCCCTGTTGCTCAAAATCCAGGAGGAGAGGGTCAAGGGCAGTGACTCCGGGCTGTATGTGCCCTTTGCTCAGAAGTCAAACTGCCGGCCTGGTTGGAGGCAATTTCTTAACCATCCCCCATCTTTATTTCTATAGGAGGTAATAGCAAATGAGCTGGCAATCCAAAGCAATTGTGTTAAAGCAAATCTTGTTAAAGTCACCTTGTACTTCTGGGTCTCACTTTGCTAACCTCTAAAATGGGACCAGAGGGCCTCCTGGTGGTGCCAGGGGTTAAGTGCATGAAACTACTGCCAGGCACTACAGCATGACTTTGGTCCCAGGCTGGCCAGGGAGCTGACCCACATGGCCAGCAGACCTCTAGAATCTCACCTGCTGCTGCCCTCAGCAATGTATATCAGTCAATCTGCCTGTTCTGCACCCCACTTTCTCTGGTGAATCCTCTCACCCCCCAGCACCTCTGGCCTACACCACAGGCTCTCATATGCATAAATAACGTAAAATAATTTTTTTCAGTGGAACTAGCTGCTCGTGAAGGAGACTTCCAGCTCAATCTCAGTGTGACATTTTACGTCTCTCTGGGAAGATCCCAGGAGGTGACCAGGATCCTGGCAGTAACTCTCTTCTCTCAAGCTTCCTCCATCCAACCAGCTTCCTCCTTTTCATTGTTCTCCTGCCCATACAGCATCATCCCTCTGGCCTTATCTCCCTGGCTCCCTAGCCCTGATCAGCCCACAAGCACCCCTTCCACTGGGTCCCATCAACAAGAGATCAGAGATAACATATTTATAATGAGGATAAACTTTAGAAAAACATGGTCAAAGTACCTGGGAAACTTGACCATAAATGCCTTTATAATCTGATCGGTTTCCTAAAACTCTCTGCTTCCCTCTTAAATAAAACCTGACCTTTCACCAGTGGTGATACAAGAGTTGCAGCCTTCTTAAAGAAAGTCACCACATTCTTTCAAATAATATTATTCAGGACCTAATATGTACTCAAGAAATGCTTCTGAGTGAGTAAGTGACTGGACAAATGAGCCTGTTAGATCACACAGAAGATTCAAAAACAGTCTCTTCCCAGACTCTAGAAGGATGATGTATTGATGGGAGTAGATAAGATCAAAGGAACACAAAGACAGCTGGGGAACGAACAATTCATGGTATTGGAACACTGCTTGGTAAATACTGAAAGACAACACTATTGAACATTAATTAGGATGTAGTCACTTTTCTAACCACCCCCTGCAGGTGTCTTTCTCTTCCCACCTTTCCTGCCTCTTTCCTGTAATCCCTAGGCCTACAACCTAGCAACAGAGAGTAACACTTGACTCAGCAAGGAACTGCTACCATTCTGTTGCAGGGCTGTTCTGGTTGGTTGGCAACCATGCCTATCAGATGGTTAACATTTTGATTATCATCTATGAATACAGGTAAGTCTCAGATAAAAGAAAGGAAATATTGGGAAATTGTTTTCTTTCTAAGCTGTAGCAATGTCTACCAGACATAAGACTGGCCATTCAAAGAGGGTACTATATTCCCTGGTCACAGTGATTAGTTCAGGAATGGACAACCAAATTCAAGGAGACACAATTAAACTTTTGTTGGGATTGTAAATCAAGAGACTTTTGTTCTTTTTGATATATGTGAAATTAGATGTGATTCATAATGAACCAGGGAAATAGGGGCTACCATATGAAGCCAAATGATGCTAAAAGTTCAGGTGTAAAATTCCTGGATCAAGCTTTACCTGAAGACAAGCCTCCCTCATAAACCATTCAATTATCTAAAATTAGTTTGTTCTGTCATTTATAACAACAAAAAAAATGCTGATACTAGGATGAGGCATCAAAGGAAATATGTATAAGAGAGAGAATAAATGGAGCCTTCTGTTTGCAGGTCTCTTCCCTCTCAGCTTTTTGGAACATACCCCTCCCTCTGATCTAGGGATCTGGTCCCCTTGGTCTTTCCCATTCACCCAGGTCATCATCCCCTCTGGCTTTACTTGATTTCTTTTCCAATCTAGGATAAAGTCCTTCACTTTCCAACTTCACCTTGCTAATCTCTGCTCCCCAATCCTTTTCACATCATGGGAAACACAGAAAATGACAATCTTTAAAGGATACCCTGGGTAAACTAAAGCAATAGGATGTCTTATATGGGGCTCAAGGGACAGAAAGCCCATTACAGAAAAAGTAAAATACAAAGTCCTAGAGAAGATAAAATGTCATATGAAACTTTAAAATAAACTCTTTTTAAAATGTTAAATGAGAAACATGACCTTACTTCCATGAACTTGCCTTTAAATGTTTTAAATAACTGCCCTTCAATCTGGATGAAAACTTTTTAATGATAGTCTTTAAATTCTTGGTTACTATCAATGGGTAATTTTGCAAATGTTGGGAACAAAAAAAAAAATTAAAGCCACTTTTTGGCAACCTTTCAAAAATGTCAACAGTTCAAATTACTTTTAAGGAGACAAATAACATTTTCTCTTTTTTCACTTCTATGTACAAATTTCCTGCGATTTCTTGACATTCTTTGTGATAAAACAAATGGACTAATAAACCAATAAGGTTACTTTTACATTATTTATCTTCTAATAATGATGAGACCCTGATGTGCCGAAAGCATATTCATCATTAAAGCAGACTCCTTATACCTCACATGAAAGCCACCATGACAGTTCACCAGCCATAGTGGCAGGACTAGCTGACATATGTGAAAGGAGAAACGCGGGATCATGTCCAAGAGCCCTCACCAACTTTCCAGAAGCCCCATACTGATCAACAACGCCAGGGCTGTGTGCATAGCAGCCTGGTGGGCCCCTTGTCTGTCATGACCATCGCTGGCCCTGCCCATGCTCTGAGGTGGAACAGCCCTGCATCATGTGGTGGTCATGGTGCTATTGGCTGTGGGAGCCTGAGATGCTCCCTCTCAGGAGCTGAGAGCATCGCTTGGTTGGAGCCAATAGTCCACTCTCCTCTGGTCACCCAACAGCTCCACGGCATACCTACAGCCCTGTCTGTAGTTGGGAAGGCCTCTGGCCAGTTCAGTAAACCATCATGAGGTGAACACACCTAGTGCAATCACAACTGCTAGGAATATTTATCTATTGGCACAGATTAAACTTTGTATCCTACCTCCTCTATACCACTACTTCCTCATATTTTCTTGACTCCAGTCATTCCCATCATGCTCCTGAAGTAATCAAGAAACCAAATTCATGCTCCTTTGATCAGTCCTTGGCTTTGCATGACTTTCCTGGGGCAATCTGACCTTTTTCTTTTTTGGCCTCCACTATTAAGAAACATTTCTCTCTTACTTCCTGTGAGCTGCCTCTTCTTGAGCCTCTTTTCACCTTCCTTTCTTTCCCTTCCTTTCTTCATATTTGCTTGACCATTTTTTGATGCTTTGCTTCCTTTTCATTATTTTTTCTTATAGCAATTAATGTGGTGGCTCTAACATCAATTTTTATAAATTGTATATTGTAGAAATATAAAGCAGGATAAGAGAGTGGTGGCATTTTAGACGGATGGTCAGGAAAGCCTTTGTGATGTTGACATTTATCAGGAGACTTGAATGACTATCTGGGAAAAGAGCATTTTAAGAAGAAAGGAGAGAATGTTTAAAGTCCTTGGGGCCTCCCCGGGAGTCTAAGGGTTAAGTGTTAGCGCTATCATCACTATAGTCTGAGTTCAATCCCCAGCCAGGGAGATAACCAACATATGGAGCAGCAGACCTCTCCTGTGTTGCCTGCTGCTCCCCCCAGCAGTGTATTTATTTCAGTAAACCCACTCTGTCTCTGGTGACTCTTCTCACCACTAGCCCCCACCTCCCACACTCTGGTTCTTTTACAAAAAAATAAATAAAACTGAAGAAAAAAAAAAGTCCTTAAAGTAGGAATATGCTTGGCAAATTGGAAAAACAGCCAAGGAGTCAGTTCAGAGAGCAGAATGAATGAGGAGAAATGAAGAGGGGATCAGAGGGCAGGTGCAAGTCAGGTTGAAGAATTGTGGGCCATGATATGTAGTTTAATTCTGAATGAGGTGGAAAGGATTGGAAGGTTTTGAATAGCTGATTAACAAGTTCTAAAAAATATCATGGACAGCTCCATGGAGACTAGATGGTGGTGGTGGTGGTGGTGGTGTGTGTGTGTGTGTGTGTGTGTGTGTGTGTGTGTGGCAACTGGGTCACCAGTTAGGAGGCTAGTGCTAGTCATGGCAGAGGTGGCTGAAAGGTACTGGAGAGGTTGAGAACTTGTCAAATTCTGGTTCTATGTTGAAGGTAGTGTCAAGGGCATTTGCTGACGAACTGTGCATGAGATGTGAGAAAAATAAAAGAATCAAGGATGATTTTCACATGACTGGGAAAATGCAATTGCCGTTAACTAAGCTCTTTAAGAATATGGTGGGAAGAGGAGGAGGTGTATAGGAAGAAAGGTTTGTTTTAGGTATATTAAGGTTAAAGGGGCTATTAAAAATCCAAAGGAAGGTTTTAAGTTGTCAGTTGATGATTCGAGTGCAGGATGAGAGAGAGATATGTAGCTGGGCTAGAACATCACTGTTCTTCAACAAACTCTAGACAACACCCTCCAAAACACCCTTTCCCACTTTCGGTCTGCATCTCCCCGACACCAAAGTCCAGGTCACCCCCCACTTCCTGCATCTTTCCCATTGTGTAGCTCCAGGTATATAACTTCTACCTACATACAGAATTTTCAAGAAAATTTTCAGAGGGTTTTGGCCATGCTGGTGGTGTCTGATGGGCAGGGAATGGGGGATAAGAAAGGGTAGAAGAGGGGCGTGTCTGTAGCCTTCATGCTCAATGTCTATCAGAGCACACTATGTATTGATACTGTAGATCAGAACTACACAATGTTCCCTGGCTGCTGTCAGAGGGAGGCTGAACTTCTACTAGAATGTAAAGTTACTTATTCCTTTAGCACCTTGAAGATTGCATTCATAGTAGCAACAAAAATACTATTTTCTCTTTCCTTGTCTGATCTAAGACATGGCTAGAAGCACTGACTCACACTAAGGAATCACAGACTGGTGTTTTATTTTAAAACTAACAAGAAAACCTCAGCAGTTACCAAAGAACCTTCTCTTTGAAAACATTAAAATTGGGTGAGGGAAGGTTAGTAGGAAGAAGGAGCCTTCTAGTTTAAGATGTGGAAAGCTCAATGAAACTATACTAAAAAAAAAAAAGAAAACATGATTAAAAACACGACTTTCCTTACCCAGGGTATCAAAGAGAGGAGACCAGGGCACTTTCTTAAACTCTTCCTGCTGTGACGTCTCCCTTAGAAGCTCTCATTCTCCATGCAAAAGGCAAAAACAGACACTTCTAATCTGGATTAAATACAAGATGCATGAGAGTTAGTTTCTGAAGAAATTTTTAAGAAATAAGAGGTATCACTTTTCATTATGGTGAGAAGGCTGGAGTGACAAAAATTATGTTCATATGACCAGATTAGAGAGAAGATAGTAGATACATTTGACTGGTCCTCAGTAGCAATTACAAAAGAGTATTTGAACCTCGGGGCCTAATTACTAATGAATGCCCAATATGACGAGGCATTGTGCTGCTCTGAATCCAAAGATGACATTGTTCCCCACTCATGGAGCCCCTTGTCTGGATGGATGGTCAGGGGAGACTGGATCTGAGAGATCTGGGAGGAAGACATCGTTGATGCAGAGATTAGGGAAGGTTGTGGGTTTCTGGCGAAGTAGCAGCAGCAGCATGAGGTTCCTGGGCTGAGAAAGCCTGGGGGTGAGGGAACTGCAGGGAGACCCACCACGGCAGCAGGCAGGCAGGCAGCTGAGTCAAAGTCGCACATGCAAGCAGAGGCCCGGTGACAAAGGGACTGTGAGGTCACCTGCCAGGGAGCTGTGAGTGGGGAAGGATAACAGGCTTGCAGTTTGGGGAAAGATTATTCTAGTGGCAATGATCTGAAGAAAAATAGACCGTGTGCCGACATCAAAGTTGTGAAAACTGTTGATTCTGTTGATCGGATCTGTTGTCAAAACCGAATACTTTTTCTGTGTTGTATTTGACTATGCACAGGTTTGCACCACCGTTGAGGGTTCTGCTCAAGTACTCGTTAACACTCAGTTTCATTTTTTACTTCTACATCTTGTACAAGAACAAATATAATCAGCCATTGTAGTCAATCACTGCATTATAACTTTACAATGGTCACGTTCGATCCAGAGGGCTTCTTTTCTGTGGGTTCTCCTGTTCCTCTCCCCAAGTGCAAGTCCCAGTCAGAATTTCACCAATGCAGTGGCTGCCAACACCAGTTCATGGAAAACTTTTCACCAGTTGGGGGTGAAATGTAGAAGCAAACGACAGTGTAACAAATCTTCCATTAAGAAAAGAAAAAAATTGCTCTAAGAAATATATTAAAAAAACCTGTTCTATGTAAAGGCCTGTCCTTTTTTCTAAATTATGTCCTACCACCTTTTGGGTGTTAAGATTCCCTTTATGAGAATTTTTTTGCCCCTCCATGGCAAAATAGTTGGCAAATCCACATCTAGATACTGATTTTGTGGGATGTGAAATCGTCTGAGAAGCCCAGACCCCTGCTTAGAGTGCACTGTACCCCACCTTGCTCATCATGCAGAGCCACTGCCTGAGCTCAGAGTGCAGTTGAGGGCTGGGGTGCACCTGGGTTAACCAAGGTGGGCACTGACCTGCCAAAACGTCAACAGTCAGGAAATGTTGGCCCAGTATGTAATTTAATCACATATTTCTTCCTAATTACATCTTCGGAGCTTAGCATCTTAATGAGAATATTAAACTTCTTTTCATGGCCTCTGAGTCACTCACATTTAAATATCATTAAATAAGTACTGAAATAAGATCCTAAAAAAGGCTTAACCTTCCAGATCTCCTGGTTCACTGCAAAGGTGCTGGAAGTCTATCGTCCATTACCTCCAAAAAAAAAAAAAAAAAAAAACTGGAATAGTTTGGGATCCTGGCATGGAATAGTTCTCCATTCAGGAACTGTAACAAAGCCCTCTGTATTCCATAATTTAAGTACCAGAATCAGAAAGAGTCGTGCTTGGGTCACATTCATAACTTACTCAGTATGTTTGTCATGTGTCATTTAACCCTCTGAATCTCAGGCTCCTCATCCGCAGGAGGAGGAGGCTGTATTTAAAAGTCTTGGTGCTTGGTGAATACGCAGTAGAGGTAATATTATATTACTGTGAACTATTTTAAAGTTCTGGCTTTTACACAAGAATTTTGTGAGACCTGAAGTTCTTTTTAATTAACCCAATCTTGGTACTTCAGAGATGGGAGAAAGGTGGAAAGAGACACAAGTTCTATAGAGAACATAAAACCCCCAAGAGGCACAGCCTAGATGTGGTCTCTGACTCTAGCCCAGGCATGGTTTTCTCCACTACATTAACTTTCCCCACACAGAGGTATTTGGTTCTTGACTTTTTAAGCTGTTTTGACCAGAAAGAACTATACACATAGTTCAAAATGGTGGTGTCATTTAAAGACGGCAAATATCATAAAACAAGATGCAGACAACAAAAAAAAGGGTAGGTTACTTCATATTTTCAGAATACTTGCCATTGAGCAGTCTGAAAGAATTAAATACATTAACAGTAATGTACTAATGTCTACTCATGCAAGAGGTGCTAAGATGAGGTGGAGGAGCAGAAGTACTTTGTCATATATTCTTTTCCCCATTCCCCTACACTCCAAAAACAAAAGGTATAAACTAAATCCCCCACGTCAGCCACATTTCTTGGTTTCTCAGGAAGAAAAACAGAGCTTTCCCCAGGCTTTAGACTCTGCTAATCTAAAGAATACAACAAACCAGATGGATGATGTTGAGTATAGTGATAGTAGCCCGCTCTAGCACCAGCCAGGGAAGACACAAAATCACTAGTTAAAATAAGGGACACACAGGAACCACCAGTAAAACAAAGCAGATGCACTTTGTTATTTTAAATCAGCAGTTTTATTACAATACTCACTGACACACATTTAGAGAAGGAATGTCCTGACATTTTCGGAGCATTTCACGGAAAGCAAATGTAACCATCCAGGCAGTCGAGTCATCCACATCATTCCCAAACACAAAGCAAAAGCTTTTATGTGTGATAACTCAGGAAATCAAAGTTTTCTTACTCTCGTCTATAAAAATTCAGCATCAGAAAATAGTTATAATACAGTGGGCTGAGAAAGTGTTTGCTTGATAATGCCTCAAAACCTGCCTCTTGATGATCCCCCTGACTTTCTAGTATCTTTTCATAATCTTGTAGCTGGCAGAGCTCAGGGGCTAAATGGGATCCAGGAGAGAATATTATATGACACTGTAATAGAGAAAAGATAAATTAAAAAAATTAAGTCCCACTAAAATGCACAAAGGCACAGAAAAAATATCTGGGACTAACAAAAATTACTTGAGATGCTCTTTTCACATAACTCATTTAAAGGTTACAATTACCATAAACATTTTAAGTCCATTAAAGATCACTGGCAAAAACTTGCTACACAAGGGCCCTGGCTTTACAAAGGCTTGAAGAAAGCAACACACCATGTGAAAACGAGTCACTCATCCTGGTGAAGTAGGTATCAGACAATTTGGAGTTGCATAGGCATTTTTTAAGACCCACTTTGTGTCAAATACCCTTTGAGAAATTTCCACCTTTCAACACTCATTGTATCACTCAGGTGTTTGAACCCAGTTAGTGCCCAAATGAACAAAGTACTCTAGAAAACAAACACTAAAACGGCATTTTGGATAAATTCACAATACATTGTATAACCTGGGGACAATGAAGAAAAAAGTCCAAGCATGACACTAGCATTTCATTTAGAAAAGCTCGGCAGGAGAAAACTTTGTTTAAAAACATTAGAACTCAGGGAATTATACATTTTTGGTTAATCTGTGCTATATCCTGTCAGGTATTCCCTAGGTCACTCGTTTGGATTTCATGTCTGCATTAGTAGAAGAATATACACTGTTGCATATACTCAAATATATATGCATATACATATACAAAATTCAGATCATGAAAATTTGTTTTAAATACATATACTTAAAACCTGTACCTCTAAAAATAAATACATTAGCCTCTAATTGGCTAATTCTCAAAGTTCCTTCACAAACCAATCAGAATAGTTTCTCAACAATGGCTGATGACCAATTAGCTACTCTCTAAAACCATTACCGCTCAGTAAACATGTCAAGATGCAGATGTACAACATAAACAGCATTCCCAGAATAGAAAATAGATAGAATTCTGGCTTTGAAAAGAAATGTCTTGGTTGCCTTGATGTGTACTTCCTACAGATGTCTCCTCTTGGCCTCTGCAGTTATCCAGCAGTGGGAGAGCACTTTCTCACGACAGCATTCTATTCCACTGATGTTACCTTCTAATCAAAGAAGTCAGCTGGCATTTCCTTTGCTTTTTTGTTCCAGGGAACTAACACAACATTGTTTGTATTTGACATCCCATAATCACAGTGAGTTGTATGTTTTAATGTAATGTACAATGTGCTGATACCACTGAGGTGAAGCAGAAGTGGCTTGGGTGTTTATCAAAAAGAAGTCTTCTAGGAAACACATAAAGGACCTGATGGTATCCATCTGAGTACTATGAAGTAACTCAAAATCACTGCCAGAATGAACACCTTGAATATCTGATGCTGCAGTTCAAACAATAGAAACAGATGAAAGTACTCAGTATACTTTCTTTAGAAAAGATGCAATTCACAAAAATGGAGTTTTACTTTTACAAAAACACACCTTAAAATGACAGAAGCCAGACCAAGTTGTTTAATATAGTACAATACCTAACAACCTTGTCATTTGTTTTTGAACACAGGAATCTCAGAAATATAGGAAATCCATGATAAACGATAGCAAGAATGTTTAATGCCATTGCCTACATGTTTTAAAAGGAAAATTTACCATAGTTGGCATACAATTTCTAAAAAATACAGTTCTATGCTGTCACAGTTCCAGATTGCAGATAACTTTGTAAGTTAATGATGAAAGTTACCCATATATAAACAAGGCCTCTTTTTCATTGATTTCAATCATTTAAACCTTTGGGTATTTCAATCTTCAGATTCCACAAGGTAAGGCTGAGTTATCAGATATAAATAAAATGTTCAAGTCCATGATGTACTGTAGCACTGAGGAAACAAATACATCAAATATTTACAGGCTGGCTACAATATTTTCTTTGCCTAAAAAAAAAAAAAAATTCAAATGTATCTCAACATCAAGCCACACTCTTTTTTTTTAATTTCTCGGGCTGCAAAAATGGAGTGACAGCATTTTCCTCACTCATCTTTCCCCTCCTCCTGAAGTCAAGTCTGCTCTTAGGTCATAGGGCGCGGTCTTTTGGGAGGTGGTGGCGGCATGAGCTCTGTGTCAGGGTCCAGATGATGCTTTCGCTTCTGTCCTTGAGAAGATGCAGCACATCTGTCGATGAACTCAAACAGCATCTCCTTGGTGACAGGATTTGAAATGCTGTTGCACACAGCTGTGGACAAAAGTAGACACATGTCTCATGTGAGGGTTAATTAAGGCCACTGACTCACCCCAGGGAGATGAAAGAGGGGAAAGGTTTCCAACCAATATGCTAAACACTTTCATTTTACCGATCCTCATGACGCGTGCTTCACATTAAACTGTTCTCGCTCCCTGTCCCCACATGAGTGCCCTTCTAGTGGCTACCCTTTACTACACTATTGCTTTTACACCAAAACTTGAAGTACTTAGGTTATCAGTATGTTTTCACTATGGTTTTCTAACCTTCCAACACTTCTAACATGATTTTAATCTAGCATAGTTCATCACGCTATAGTCCATTTCCAAGCAAAAATCTTGGCAGAAAACCTGTGGTCTAGACCTCCAGTCTTTCTCTCGGAAAGGAGTCTACAATGGGAAATGTAGCTGGCAGATTTTTTTCATTGTAGCTGGCAGATTTTTTTAAAGTAGTTATTATCACAAAATTACTGATTAAATAAGCATTTTTTCTTTTTTTTTATAAGCAGTGTTTCCTAAAGGAGCAAAGTTTAGTATCTTTTTTTTTCCAATTTATTTACCTTTTCAGTTTTATGAAGGACACAGGCTCATTCCTAGTGTAGAAATGAACTCATCTAGAAACTTTAAATGCACAACAGTGACTTCTGAACTGCAAAAACCAAACTAGCAATTTCTACATATTTATTATAGTTTATTATACAGTCATCATCTTCACCAACTGAGCACTTTCAGAAAGTATACAATTCTATTAATTTTTTTAAAGATTTATTTATTTGTGCACACAGAACTGGGGTACAGGTCAGAGGTGCAGGGGTGGTCAGAGGATTCACCAGAGACAGAGTGGGGAGCAGAACAGACCGACTGACGAAGAACACTGCTGAGGGGAGCAGCGGGCAAGTCAGGAGAGGTCTGCTGCGCCATGTGGGTCACCTCCGGGGCGGGAACTGAACTCATGCTGAAGTGACTTTAGCTTTTTAGTGCAGTGTTTTAACCCGCTGTGCCACCAGGGAGGCCAAGTCCATTAATTTTTAACCTTGGTTTTTAATTTGTGTTTTCTAATTCCACTAAAAATGCAATCCAGAGTAACAACTGCTACTAATAGTAGTTTCCCTTATAAAGTTTATTAATTTGTGTTGTTCCCCTGAAAGAAACTTAGGATTCTGAATTCCCAAAGCATTTCTATTGTACCCAAAGAACTCTCAAAAGGAGAGCATAGCAAGTTTTAGGGCTTTTAAAAAATGGCTTTCATTTACTTTGTTCTCTATTATTTGTAAAGTTATTTTAGGAACTGGAAATTATATTTTCCCCTGCTAATTTTGTCTTTTACCATCTGGCACACAATGGTTTTTATAATTTTGAATAGATCTGAAATTATCCTGGCTTTTGTTGTTGTTGTTGTTCAACAAATTCAACTGGTATCCAGCTCATTATCTTGCTCTTTAAACTTTTCTTGGGGCACACGGCAGAGGCCCCCGGGTCTAGAGAATCTACAGGTTGAATGAAGCTAAGCCAGGTACAAAAGCGGACATAACCCATTCCAAAGAAGCAAGAATGGGGTTCTGAAGGACTCTGTGCCCCGTCAAGCAGCACAATAAAGACTGCACAAATGGTCATAACACCTTCACTTTTTTTCCCTTTTCTTCCTTTTAGTGTAAACGCAGCGGGAGGCTGTCATACTCACCCAAGGCAGTGTTGTAGGCATTAGGAAAACTTTTGTCTGTTCTCTGTCTCATGAAGACCCAGCTGTTGTTCTCAAATTTGCATTCTATAATTTTGTTGTCATACTGTTTTAGCTCTTTTGTCACCTGTTTTAAAAGAGAATTGAGGAAAATATTTAAATCATTCTAAAGGCTTTTGCTTCCACTATGTGACAGACGCATTAGGGAAAGCCAAAAACACCTCAGTAACTCTTCCTGCAGAGCTCTTTGTCATCTGAAGTGTCTAATCAAGCCTAAGGATACAGTGTGCACTCCCTTGCACACATGCTCATTAATCCAACATTTTATAAATAGTCGTGGAAACGGCTGTCAATATATAGCAATTAAAAGAATCTAAGCAGAAACCAGCCACTTCTGGGCCAAATGCAAATATGTTACCATAGGGACCAATGCCTCAATATTGTCTGCGTCCCTCTGGCTTTTAGAAACTGAGTATGCTACTTGGATTTCACTAACTTTCAGAAAGACCTTGCCATCACCATATCAAAACCTAAGAAATTTCCTCTACTAGTTAAAAGAGAAAGTTACACATAAAAAACAAACATTCAGATCAGGTTCTAGTAATGTACATCATAAATATTTTTCTTTTCAAGCAATGATCATTAATCAAAAATGTAATCTTTGGGAATTTCTTCCCCTTCCCAACTCCCAACTAGCATGAGTTTAGAAATGAAGCTACTTTTGATTTTAGTAGCTTTTCCTGGCTACTTCACCCCAGATGACTGAATATGGATTACAACTTATTCTATCAAAGCTAACAAGTATCCATGGTAACTAAAAGACCTTTTAAAAGATATTTCATCAGGTTATGAGCATGGTTTTCATAAATAGGAACCTAAGCTTATCTTTGCAGTTTTTAAATCAAATGTCAGTCATGGTAATATTTTAATTCTGCCCTCATCTTTCACGGCTAACAACTTTTCCTCACAATATGGTAGATTGCAATCATTTAACTTCATTAGCATTATTTGAAATGCTCTCATTTTGCTACCTACATATTCACTACCACTTAGGAATATGAAGGGAAACAATTTTTAAAAAGATGCTTTCAGTTCACAGATTAAGCAGTACATGTCTTCCTAAAACTTTCAAAGTTGTATTTCTTTTCCCTTAATGAGTATTATATTTGACTGAACTATGTGCAGTTTCAATAAATCTAATAGGTCCGATACATTCAGTAGTTCTGGAACCAGACCTTCCTCTAAAAAGTGGTGGTACTCCTAGCAAACTTTCTAAAGTTTATTCTCAAATACTCATTCTAGTTTCAACTCCCTTCCTTCCTTCAAAGGGATCCACCTTCTTTTACTTTTGATTCATTATCTATATTAAGTACTAGGTAACACATTCAGTTAGGTAACTACATATGTCAGGTGTAACAAAGATAAGATTCTAAACTTTTCAGAGTCTTCATTCCCTAATAGCTAAAATAGGTAAAAATAGGTAAAGGAGCTTATAAGTTACTAGGAAACTATATATATATATATATACACACACTATGAATATTATAATATATACACACACTATGAATATTATAATATATATACTATGAATATTATATATAATATATATAATATGAATATCTATATATGAATGCCCAGCACATAGCAGTCAACTGAGTAAAAAAGATCAAGTAATAAAACACTGCTTTAAAAAAAATAATCTCTGGGCCCTCCCTGGTGGCACAGCGGGCTAAAGCACTGCACTAAAAAGCTTAAGCCAATTCTGCATGAGTTTGATCCCTGCCTGCCCCGGATGAGATCCACATGGTGTGGCAGACCTCTCCTGACCCGCCCGCTGCTCCCCTCAGCAGTGTACTTTGTCCATCTGCCTGTTCTGCTCCCCACTCTGTTCCTGGTGAATCCTCTCACCCTCCGCATCTCTGGCCTGTACCCCAGTTCTGTATGAATAAATAAACCTTAAAAAAATAAAATAAATAAAAATAAAAAAAAAATCTCTACAAGAAAATTTGCAAAGAAACCAGAATGACATGGAAAGTTACAATCTGAAAACAGCTATCAAGAAAGTTGTATCAAATGCATTAGACAAAAAATGGTTTGCTATCAACAATGAAGTCTACACTCATTACTGACTAGCAAATGTAATAAGTCTTTATCATATATAGCTTATTGTTCCTGTGTTCCTAGTTTTCAGAACTGCTATCAACCATGTGTTCCTCAACCTGGTCAGAGCAATTAAGCAGTATTTATTAAGTGTTTGTGTTAGATTTACTTGGGCATGCATTAGCAATCCAATAAGCCAGGAAAGAGCATCCGAGAAAATGCACGGACCTATCACTATGCTAATCTAAATGGATTTCTGTGTTCAAAACAGTACATCATTTTTCACTGATATCACCAGTTATATTCCCAAGACAGATACACTATTAGTATTCATTTGGTTAGGTAGTAAAATATATTGCGCCGATGAAAAAATACCTCTCGACTGTATAAACCAAAGGCAGTTTTCATTAATGATCAGATCAAGAGAATGATTGGCATGTAGGGAGGAGTTTAATTTTAGTGTCCAAATTCTAATTTGTTACTATGACAATAATCATCCTCAGTCAATTACATATTATTATTTAGTAAAACAGGACTGCTTTGGGCCTACTATAATCAACTCTGTTATCCTAGCTTGAGTTAATGAGTTTGAAAGTAGTAAGGATAAAATATTTATAAGTCAGGATTTCATATCTGTACCCATAATTACAATGAAGTAATGAAATGTTACTGCTTTTGAAAAAAGAGCAATATATAGTGTATTTCATATGAAAGACATTTTTTTCCCCAATATCCATCTTATTGAGTACCACGCTTTTTTTTTTTTAACTGTATCTGATCTGCCAATAATCTGGAGTTAAGAGATACTTAGATGAAACTAAATCTAGTATCTGAAGGTTTTAAATTAGCAATTCAAAGATACTACCTAGAATAAAGGAATCAGAATTGCTCTGTCCTGCCCCTGTTCCTACAAAAAACACTTTGTAACCTAAGAGCTAGGAATGTTACCAAGTCCCCAAAGACAAATGATCTGCGCTGGCTGAACTGACCTGCTATACAGGGCAGGCCTAAAGATGCGTTCCTATTTCTAGTGTTGGACAGAGCCTGGAGAATTTACTGTCCTTGCTTGGAGAGAGCTGTTTTGTTATCAAGGGCTCATCTTTGTTTCACAGAATGACAGCACAAAGGTTTGGCAAGGGTGGGTGGGTAGCATTCTCGGAACGAATTTGCTCTGGAGACATTTTAAATTAACAAATATCTTGAGACCAAAAAGCAAGCGGTGAGTTTACTAACTTTTAATTCTGAAATAATTCTAGGTTTTCAGAAAATTTTTTGCGACAACAGTCCTGCCATAAGCTTCCTCTAATGGTGGTATTTTATATGTCATAGTATATTTATCAGCTCCAAGAAATGAATATCTGTTTCCAATTCAGGAAAATACATTGCATTTAGTCATCGTGTCTCCTCAATCTCTGCTGAGCTGTGACAATCTTACACTTTCCTTGACACTTCTGAAGAATACTAGTCAGGTTATTTTAGAGAATGTTTCTCAAATTGGGAAATTCTGATTATGGATTTGGGGGAAGAATATCCCAAAGAGGTAGAACAACCTCACATCTGAGGATAGATGATATAAAAACGATTTCCTACTGGTGATGTGAACTCTAGTCACATGGTTAGAATGGTAGTTGCCAGGTTTCTCTACTGTAAAGTTACCATTTTTTTCCCTTTCCATATTGTACTGGTTAGTTGTGAGTCACACGCCCATTGGAGTATAAGGAAATTACACTCCACTGTCTGGAATCAAAGACATTTGAACATTTATTAAAACCACCACGAAATTAATGCCTTTCTTCGGAAGGCCATTCTCAAAGTATACAAATACCCTGCTTGGCCTTAAGATTCCACTCATGCATGTTAGCATGTCTCAGGAATCTTGCCTGCAGCAATTACTACTGTGGTATCCTAATGGGATTTTTTATTTTCTCCATTTCTTCTGTAAGCAAGATTTGTTCCCTCTCCTTTATTATTTATATTTACTTGGACTCGTGGATACTTATTTTCTTCTTTGGCTTATAATGAGGACTGAAGCCATTTTACTATTTTGTATTCATTCTTACTGTTTTGACCAGGTATGGAGAACTCTCTCAGGTTGGTGCTGTATTCTTCTGACTGGCTCCCACTTTTTACTTATTTATTTTCAGCACCTATCAGCACCTATTTTCTGGCAATATCAGTCACTTCTAGAACTGTATGCCTTATCTTTATATGGATAAATATTAAAACATAATTGAATACTTAGTATCTATTAAACACTATAAATTAATGAGCTACCCAAATAATATCATTCATTTTCACCACAATCTTATGAGGGAGAAATAATATATTAATGCCCTTTCACAGGAACAGAAACTAAAGCTTAGAGTAGCTAAGTCTCTTTCATCTTACATTAAAATTAACTCAAAATGGAAAAACTACCAAACTTAAAACTATCAAATTTCTAAAAGAAGATGTAAGAAGAAAATCTTTGTGACCTATGGTTAAGGCAAAATTTCTTAGAAAGAAAAGCAAGAGAATGATCTAAAAAATAAGTTGATAAAAATATCAACATTTAAAATATATACTCTGCTGAAAATATTGCTAAGAGAATGAAAAAACACAGGATAAAATATCTGCAAATCACCTGACGACAAGCCTATATACAAAATACATAAAGAGCTCTTAAAATTCAATAATTAAAAAAAACAACAAACTGAAAATCGGACAAACTACTTGAACAGATGCTTCACCAAAGAAGATATATGGATGAAAAATAAGCACATAAAAATATACTTAACACATAATTAGTGATTAGGAAAACACAAAATGACAATGAGATATTAGTATATACCTATGAGAATTAGCTAACTAAATGCTGACAGCATTAAGTGTTGAGTTCCAGTGCCAATGATCTGAACTGTCATACACTGTTAGTGGGAATGCAAAATGGTATAACCACCTTGGAAAATAGTTAGGCAGTTTCTTTATAGATGAATACAAATGTTTAACAGTAGCTTTATTCATAATTTCCCCAAATTGGAAATGACTTCAATACTCTTCACCTGGTGAAAATACACACAAATTTTGGTCTAGTCATACATTGGGATATTACCCAGTAACAAGAACAACTGATAAATACAAAACAGAAAAGTTTGGAATGCAGCATGCAAATTAACCTTAAAAAGCTACAGAATACAGGGTCCGAGGCACATGGCAAGATCAGTTGTTGCAGAGTCTGGAGTGGAAGGAAGCAGTTCATTACAAAGGGATGGCACATGGGACTTTTAAAAAAAGTAACAGAACTGTCTCTATCTTGATACTAGTGGTGATCAGATCCCCGCATGCACTTCAAGAAAATTGTAAGTATATCATTAAAAAGTAAAGTTCAAGTCATCCTCTTTGCAGTGGATTCTAAATACAAAGCACTGAGTGACACAGCCTCTGCTTACCTTCCCAGCTCTTAGAACTCTTAGAGAACCCTGGATCCTACCTTTACAGAACTTATTATTACTTGTGAAAATAATTTTTGTTGATTACTTAATCTGTCAACCAGAATGATTAATAATTACTGACTTCTTCATGTTCAGTATATAGTTCTATGTACCTTAACATGGATTAATTTAGATGATGTTCTTAGTAACTCTGGGAAGTATCCCCACAGTTAATAAAGACAGAGGAGCAAAGGTACAGAGATGTTAAGTAATTTGATTGGGTTTCATGTGTAACAGAAACATACTGTACCCCTTCTAGCTTTTGTTATACAGTATCTAGTTTAATCTGTATAGGAATCCAATGACATTTTCAGATGTGGAATCTGAACTCCACGTAGTTTAAATAACTTGCATGAATATAGAACACTAATTTATTTTAGAATTCAAATTCAAATTC
This sequence comes from Condylura cristata, assembly GCF_000260355.1. Classification (NCBI taxonomy): domain Eukaryota; kingdom Metazoa; phylum Chordata; class Mammalia; order Eulipotyphla; family Talpidae; genus Condylura; species Condylura cristata. The sequence continues at coordinate 37,551,138 of NW_004567102.1, forward strand.
TAGGTTTTTCTGAATAAAAACTCTGTGCCTTCCTTTTCCCTAAGAATATAAGCCCCTGATTGAAAAAGTATTAAATGGGTGAAAGATAGACTATGCTTATGAACAATTTTACTGCCTGTATAATAAACTATAACACAAGTGATAATTTCCAAGGATTACATTCCACTTGGGAGAGTCTGTGGTGGGAGACCCAGTGATGTGTGAAAGATGAAGGGCAGAAGGACACTGCATATTAACTTGAACCAAGCATATTGCTTATCAAGTTTCTTTTCCTTTACTTTGCAAATGCATGCTATTTTGACCTGCATCATCTCTATTTGCTATTCTAGTTGCAGCACAAACCACAAATCATAGCAAATTGCAGAATTTCTCAATCGTTAAGAATTTACAATAGGTTAATTTTAAAATGGGATGCATTTCACAGCTGCAGAGCTTTTGTCTGATTTCTAGACCAAATGAGAAACCATTATTGAATCGAACAACCTTTCTATGGGCATGACTAGCAAAAGAAAAGGTCATGCAGATAAAACAGGCATCTCTGCCAGGTAAGGTGAGGTAATTAGCTTATTAAAGAGGGCACCAAACTCTATGGTATAATGTATTGTTCACTATCCATTTAGTACCAACCCTGGTGAAACTTAAAAGCAGATCATGGATTCAGTTTTTGCTTAGGGTAATAAAAATGATATACAACCAGCTATTTTCTTCTAAACAGTGAAAAGTATGGTATGGACTTTACCTGATGCTGCTGTTTATTTTTAAGGTCTCTGTCCCACAACCAAAGCAAATTATTCATACAGTGTTATTTATCAGCTTGAACTTGATAAATGGCCTACATCTGACAGCAAACCTAACTTTAAAAATCACTTTAATGATCATCAAATATGCTTTCAGAAGTTCACAATCACTAAATCTAATGTCTGAGCTAGGCCATTCATTAATACGTCAATGCACAGTTCAAATTTACTTCAGAGTTCTCCAAGGACTTATTAACAATAATGCTCATGTTTAAAATCTTCTTGGAATTGGTACTGTTTACATAATACAACTGTCTCCTCTTGTTCATGTGTTGTCCAGCTATTCAACTATCCACTTTTTTATAGAGACCTCAAGAAGAACTATCCTTTAGATAGATCTATGTCAGGTAGTAATAAAACAAAAGGCTACAATAGTAAATGATTTCCATCCTATTCCTCCTACAACTCAGACCACCAACAAAAACAATTTTTCATTTGATCATCTTCAAGAATAAACTCTCTTTCCTTTAAAGTCAATTTGCTCTGGTAGCAATAACAGGCATGATGGCCCAGAGGGACCCTCACACCTTCGAATCATTAGCTTAGCTAAATTGATCTCTTGGTTTAATATAATGCTCTTATTATAATCAGGATCCATATGAGCAAATAATACTCTCTAAGAACACTTTCAGACTCTGAAACTTTCTGTCCAAAGTAGCTATAACCTAACTCTGCTATGTCCAATTGGCCCTTTGGAGTTAATCTTTTCCTCTTTGCCATGCACAAAACATTCTATTTTCTCAACAACTATTATTTCTTCTTTAAGAAAGAAATCCTGGACTTGGCCTTCCCTGGTGGCGCAATGGGTTAGAGCACAACACTTAGAGACTATCCAGAGCCACTGAGTCACTGAGTTTAATTCCTGGCCAGAGGTGACCCACATGGCACAGCAGACCTCTCCTGTCTCGCCCGCTGCTCCCCTCAGCAGTGTGCTTCAGTCACTGCTATTCTGCCTCTTCTGCTCCCCACTCTGTCTTTGGTGAATCCTCTCAACCCCTGTACCACTGGCCTGTACCCTAATAAATAAATAAATCTTAAAAAAAAAACTGATTTAAAAAAAAAAAAGATGGTGATGGCACATGGGTGATTTGGTGATGGGAAACCCAAGGGGATTGCAACTGAGAAGGAAAAATGAACAAAAACATGTAAAAATAAACTAATACAATAATAATAATAATAAATCCTGGACTTACTGACAAAGGCATTACATAATACAGAATGATATAATAAAGTAGCTCAGAACCCTAGAGTTCCATTTTATGTCTCCATGTATCCCTTGAATGATATACACCATGGATTTATTTAAACACGACTCACCACCTCCAGTACTGAGGATATAAAAGACTAAAAAGATGCTAAAGTTCAAAAAATGAAACAATAAATTATTTACATCAAGTGTCATAGTCTAAAATACCTTTCTCAAAAAAAAAAAAAAAAAAGAAAAACCCTCTCCCCACCCCACTCACACACAGTTAACCTTTTTTACCTTTCATAAAACCCAGTATTTTGGAGCTGAAATGAAACTTGGGATGATCAAATCAAATACTTTTATTCTGAAATATTCAAGCATATTCCCTCATTACTTCTCCTTATTAGTGTATCTTATGTGTGTGAACATTTAGACAGTGAGGAGTTATAAAACCAAGAGGAAAATGGAAATTCATTATTTTAGGGCCTTATAGTCAAAATTAACTTAATGTTTTTACTCAAGATAATTTTATTTTCAGAGCTACTTACCTTTAAAATTAAAAACAGATTGTTTTCTCTCGTGGGGAATGAGTGTTTATTAAATACCTGTTCTGTAGGCTGTGCAGGGCATGCTATGTACATTCTTTTGCTTCTTATAGTAATAAGGAAATTAAGGTTAAGTATTTAATTCTTTTATGGCTGAGTTTTAGATCTAGAGGTCTACATTATACAGTCTCTTGGCACTATCTGTGAAATCCAACACTCCACAGGAAAAGGAAAGTATTTTTCAGTCCTTATCAAGAAATTACTTAATAGCTAAACCAAACATCTAATGTCACCACAAACTAAACAAAAACACAGGCTACAAGAGAGAAAAGCAAACAGAAACCCCTTATAAACTACAAGTGTTATAGGTCAGCTAGTACTTGGAGAAAAGAGGTTTGGGAAGAACTGAAGATTAAAGCAGAAGAAACCTTAAAAGTGAATAGGGAAAAGATGTGAAGACACAAAGTTTTAAGTATTGTAAGCCAGGTATATAAAATGGAGATAAAGCGTTTTTCAGTTGAGTAATATACAACAAAGAAAGATTTCAGTGATGATCACACTAACTTTTTAGTAGGCTCCAGTGATTTAACACAATCCTTTTTATTTCTAGCTTTTGGTTTATATATACTTTATTTTCAAACTTAGGGAAGAAGCGAAATCTCCAAAGAAGAATGCATATAAGTAAAATGCAACCTCCCAAAACCCAACTGGCTATTATCTAAACATCTCTATATTACTAGTATCTGCCCAACCTTTGAGAGAATTTTCACAACTCAAAACTCCAGAAGATTAAATTTTACAAAAAATTCCTCCTTCCCTCACTCCCCACTCTGCCTTATGTTTTTGTTCTAATCCTGCACTTGGGAGGCTAACAGGAATATTTCTTAGCTCTCCTAGTGGAATAAAGACCAAAGGTCAAAAATCACATGGGTTAAAAAAAATTCTCACACTTCAGACATTCACCACTCAGAAAGGACGGAGTGAGTCCATTCTGAATAGGGTATCTCTGGTTACCCACTAGGAAAGAAATTATTTTATTATCTAATATGTATTTATTTTTGTGGTATGTGGAGACATACTAAAAATTGTCAGGATAGGGCCCTCCCTGGTGGTGCAACAGGTTAGTATACAGCACTGCAAGCCAGCAGCAGCCACCTCAGTCCCCAGCCCCGGAGGTGACCCACATGGTGCCTCCCTGTGGCACAGGGATTAAGAACAGAGCTATCAAGCTATGGACAGCCACTGCGGCACAAGTTTGATTCCCGGTCAGCCACAGAGCTGACCCACGTGACACAGCAGACCTCTCCTCTCTTGCCACTGCTCCCCTCAGTAGGGCATTTCAGTCCATCTGCCTGTTCTGCTCCCCACTTTGTCTCTGGTGAATCCTCTCACCACTGCCCCCCGCCAACACTCTGGCCTGCACCTCAGTTCTTATATTCATAAATAAATAAAAACTTTTTCTAAAAAGTATCTAGCACAATCTTGGTATTTAAATAAAAATACTATATATAGGTAACTGATAGGAATGCTTTTAAATCATCAGTATTCTTAGAATATTCTCACAGTGTGCCTCTCTAATTTTTACTAAGACAGCCCAACTCCATGAAAAATAGAAATGATGAGTGAGTCTTTAAAGAGTGAGAGTGCTCCTCGCGCAATGCCAGGCTGTGCCTGTGCCAACTCTGAGGCCAGTACACCTGCCACCTCAAGTTCCCAGGGCTTCCACTGCTGTGGACTGCTGTGCCCAGAGCACACTATGTGTCTAGGGCTACGTGATCATCTGCTCCAGACGAATGACAATACAGGAAGGATGTTTGTTTCAGGGGGTTATTCAAAATTGGAGAACACTGTGGAGTGTTGGAAAGTAACAAGCTGAGAACACTATATCATCTGCTTTGTTTGCCAGCTGCCAGCTGCCACCGAAGACATGGTGATCACCTCCTGGTTCTGTTCTGTGCCCAGAGGCTCCAAATTATCACTGTTTAAACTGTCTTGCCACACTTCAGATGTTATACTATCATTTCCATTTTGCTATTGGAATATTCCAGGAACAAAGTCCTTCTCTATCATCTAAGTGGTGTAAAATTTACCCACAGATAGTCATACTTGCCCCCAACTTTACTCTTAAGTGGATTACTACCTCCTCTAAAAAGGGGGAAGCCCCTGTTTTTACCACTGCAAAGCCTAAGTTTGATTAGCAGATGAATACTGTGCAGCACCACTCCAAAGCCTGCTGATGGCAGAGCAAATAGCTGAATTTAACCCCAAATTAATCATGAAAATGAACTCTGAGTTAACCTGACTGGCAATGATTTGGCAAGTAAGGAGAAGTGGCAGAATGAACATTTGGGACTTTATTTTCCCAATCTGACATGATAAAGGAAAAACAGGATCATTCTTAGTTACATTTTCTTTTTAAAGACTATTTTTTCTTAAATAACTTTTTAGAAATCAAAACCTAACAGTGAGAACAATTATGTTAATAATGCCAGGAAACTTGTTTGCTTTGTTAAATTGAGCTTCAAAAGCACTTCAATTGAACACACATTTGTGATCACAAGTAATGCCTATTCTTATATCCATTTAAAATGTTTACTTTATTACAGCTTATTATAAATGCAAGTCTAAAATGCAGCACCATGGCTGCTCAATTTCCAGGCCACAATTTTATGATAATCATATGAAATGTATTCCTGTGTCAACAGAATTGTCTAACAATGCCTCAAATGGAGATGTTAGCTACTCTGTCTTTCTGGGCACCACACGCTTCTTTCTGTGCTTCATGACATGAAGAAATTGCTAAAAGCCTAGAAAGTTCTTTGATGATTTTTTTTTTTTTTAAAGATTTTATTTTATTTGTGCATACAGAACTGGGATACAGGCCAGAGATGTGGAGGGCGAGAGAATTCACCAGAGACAGAGTGGAGTGCAGAACAGGCAGATCAACGAAATACACTGCTGAGGGGAGCAGCGGGCGAGCCAGGAGAGGTCTGCCACGCCATGTGGTCACCTCCGGGGCAGGCGGGAATCGAACTCATGAGGAAGCGGCTTTAGATTCTCAGTGCTGTGCTTTAACCTGCTGCGCCACCAGGGAGGGCCTCTTTGATGATTTTAACTTAGCTTGTAACATGACTATTTTGCTGCATTTAGTTTCACTATCTAAAAATAGAGGTGAGCTCCTATATGGAACTTAAATACCCAAACACATGAACAGCAAAAAACAGTTCTGAGGAACCTGAGAGGACTGAGTTGGAGACTCTACCAGTCTCTACTGTTTCCTACTGCACCAAGTGAGGGGGAAAAGTACCTGGAGGTTACTATCTTACAAAGTATGGACTGCTTATCATATATGCAGATTCAATAACTGAAAATGGAGTATAGGGTTAAGAGGTGTTCCTCTAGCCCAAAATATCCATTTCCCTGAAGCACACTTAGTTTTGTGATAAGCAGTCCACATGCCGTCCAGCATGTGGATCTCAACTCAGTTTTATTTTTTAACTGCTCTACTACACAGTTACTGAGTCAGATACTTCATATTTCATTCACAGGACCTAGTGTGACAAGCACATAGGGGAAGGGACAAACACATAATATCAGGAACCAGGATGATGTAGTAACGCATACATATTTTTTTTTTCAGGCTTTTGTTTTCACTTGTAGGACTGTTAACAGGATGGTCCACAGGGAAAGAGGAGATTCCAGGTTTCCTGACACATTCAAGGGTAGAGCTGAGCAGGGAAGAGAAGCAGCTGGAAAAGACTGGAAGAAAGCAAAAAGGAAACCTGGTGGAGGAACACAGCAAAGAGACATGTAAAGAAGCTGCATTTGCTTCTTGGCCTTAGACTTGTACCAGGGACTTGGGGAACATGGAAAGAAACACTGGAGACAGACATGGGTGAGAGACCTGTCGGGATTTTGACAGTAGCAGCTTTTATCTTTATTTTGATCACTTCATCCCAGATTTGCCCGGCTCTTCCTCTCCCTTTCGTATGGGTCCGCACCAGAAGGTGCCTAGACTTGTGCTAAGCTTTTGGGCTTTTTGTCCTGCTTTGGGCCACCCCTGTTTGGCTGGGCATTTACCCGTGAGGGGATGAGTAACTTAGGGTGTTTTGTGTATAAACTATCTTATCTATTCTTTCCCTTCTCTTCTCTTTATTGCACACTAATTATGTTAATGGAAAGTCCCTTTCCATTGAAGGTTTCAAGCACTAGAGTACGTTTTTTGTGTTGATGTAAGAACCTATTTAGAATAGGCAGATTTGGGTGCCCCTCACCCTCCCCACCCAGCTCTGTAATAGGCACACCTTTTGGAATTGATTAACAGGTCTGTTCAAATCTTGATTAGAAGAGACCATAGCTCTCACCGAGGCCAATTCTCTTTTTAGATTGAAACAGAGATTCACAGGAAGTCTCAATTTGTCCAAAGTGCATGGCTCTTAAAGGGCAGAGTTAGAACAAGGGTCAAGGTTTCTGACATTATCAGTCTAGTGGACTGATTCTTAGGTTTATCAATATAATCTTTAATAAATAGAGACAAATTTACAGGCAAATTTTTAATATGCAAGTTTCAACAAAAGGGGGGAAAAAAGTTTCACCCTGTTGATCTAAAATAAAAAACATTTTCTATCCCAGCATATTACAGAAACATACAGATACAAGTTTAATAAAACAACTTATTTCCTAACTTGATTTACTTTTGTTATTTTTTGCTTCTATTTGATGAAAACAAAACTGACTGAGATTTACAACATTATTCTAAAGACCAACCACCTAAGTTAGGGGAAAAATCTCACAAAATATACCAAGAGAATAATGGATCAATTTCAAGCAACTAGTAAGGAAGTAGAGAAGCCATTTTAACTTTTCTAATCTTGAATAACAAGAAAAAATGGATATAAATCTCAGGGCAGGTGTCTTCCTACTCAGAAAACCAAGCTAGACCCTTCCCCGCCACCCAAGGCTCCTCCTACCTTTCCTTCCCACCCCCTTTCCTGAGTAGCTGCACCATGAAGAGGCTGCCCTGGTCAGGCAGAGACAATCTTACTCCTCTCCTCTAGTATCTTTAGCAAACCATGCTGACAAAAATCTGACCTTGACTTCAGATGACATTTTTCTCTAGAAAAAATGGGCTTCAGTTTGTCATGTCAACTAAAATACCACATGATATATTATGCATTATTTTAGAATATAATTTTTTCCTTCTGTTTACATTCTCACCCATTGGATGGTAAACTCCTTAAGCAAACAAGAGGGCTTTTTTTTTCACTGCAAGATCCCAATGAACACAGGTACTCAATGTGCTAATGGTTAAAGGGGGGAACCTTGTAAGTATTACTCAAGGAAATAACAACAGATTTTAGAACATTCCAATTATTATAAACTTACTTTCATTCCCTGGACTGACCGTGCTATCTCCAATGGTGAGCCTTTTTCCTTATTCTTCCCTCTGACACCATCCGCTGTTATCCTCTGGCTAGCAACTTCTCTTTATCAGGATTACTTTCTATGGAAGATTTTTTTTCTCTGCCCACAGGATCTTGTGCTTCACTGATATACTACCACAATACCTCATCCTTCCATTTATCTTGAAAGAACACCTACTGAATTCTTTACATTTCTAGTTTGAAAACAAACTCAAACAGAATGGAACTTTAACACACTTCCTAGCAAATAATACATGCTCAACTAAAAATTTTCAAATCTATATGTGCAAGAAAGTTATGTACTTTGTGTAAAATACAAAACAGAACCAAAATAGAATAAGCCAATGACCCAGTATTATGGGTAATTGATAACTGGATGAACCATAGCTTTCTCAGTAGAAAGTCCCTAAAAGCCATCTGCCACATAAAATTAGGCCCCTCCTACCTTTGTGGGTATGGTTTCTATGATTCCTAGTGAGAACAAATAAAATATTAGCTACTAGGAATACCTGAGGGAAGAATAAGGAAGAGAAAGTAAACAACAAACCACCTATCATGTATTTTTTTTTAAGATTTATGTATTTATTCATACAGAACTGAGGTACAAGCCAGAGATGCGGAGGGTGAGAGGATTCACCAGAGACAGACTGGGGAGCAGAACAGGCAGATCTATGAAGTACACTACTGAAGGGAGCAGCAGGCGGGTCAGGAGAGGTCTGCACGCCATGTGATCTCCTCCGGGGCAGGTGGGGATCAAACTCATGCGAAAGTGGCTTAAGCTTCTCAGTGCAGTGCTTTAAACCGCTGCGCTATCATGGAGGGCCCCTATCATGTATGTTTAAGCTAAATGGGAAGAAAATAGCTAAGGCATTCTATTGCATCATATTCATGATAAAGGCTTTTTTGCTTTCCTATAATTTGAACAATAATGCTCATTCATCTGGCATTTATCAATATTGTTCAAGTAGGAAAAAGATAAATACATCATTCCTTGCATTTTTGCATCAAATGTACAAACAAGTGCTAGCTAATATATAGTATATATGCAAATTTTAAATAAGTAACTCATTTGCATAATTACACTGATAGGAATTCAAAAATCTTTATGGACCGAACACGTCACACTCTTGTGGGTTAATTTTGCATGATTCCTTCTTTTTTAAATTTTTTTTCAAAGATTTTTATTTATTTATTTATGCATACAGAACTGGGGTACAGGCCACAGGTGCAGGGGCAGTAAGAGGATTCACCAGAGACAGAGTGGGGAGCAGAATAGGTAGATCAATGAAGTATGCTATTAAGAGGAGCAATGGGCAAGACAGGAGAGGTCTGCTGGGTCATGTGGGTCACCTCCAGGGGGAGGGATAGAACTCACACTGAAGTGGCATTGGCCAGCTTCACAGTGCTGTGCTCCAACCCATTGCGCCACCCATGATATCTATTTTGAACCGTGAATTAAGACCCATGTAAGTTAGGAAGATTCAAACTATATCTTCCTGTCTGCATCTGAAATGAGCCTACATTTCCGTTTTTAAAATTATTTTCCATCTCTTTCCCACAATAAAAGTCTTAATATTTGTGTATTGGCTCAAGAAACATGACTTGCTACTAGTTCAGAGTATCTTGGATAAAAAATATTCAACAGAATTCCAAAAGGCTGGTAGTCTAAAAACCAAGAAAAGACATATGACAAACCATGAAGAGTCTGCCCTGAAATATACAAAGGGTTAGCTTCAAGTCTTAATAATTTATCACTTTATTAATGAACCAACAGATGACTTAATGAAGAGCTTGTTCATAAGATCTAAACACAAGGTTGGGGGTTCCTTTGAATATCCATTAAGAAAAGTAATATTATGAGAGAAGCTATTTTTGCAAAAGAAAAAAAAATTGCTCAAGATAAAATATAACTTGGGAAAAATATAAAATCCTGGTAAATATTTAATATGTGAGGCAAAATGGAAAAGCACTGAGAAGTGACACTAGACAGATATTCAGCATAAGATTTAAAAATGAGATATTTCATCATTTATATATTACTGCTATTACTAATAGTTCTCTCTTTGAAAAAGAGAAAGCAAAGGTTACTATAACAGGAGGTAGAATTTTGGAGGAAAAATTCTTGCAGGAAGGAACAAATACCCTACTAATGGATGGAAAATTTGGGTTAAGTGACAGCAGTAATATACTAGACTCACCCTCTTTTCCATTCTTTCTATATTAGTCAGAAAAACATGAAATGCCTAGGTAAACAGGGAAGAACTATACAGAAAAAAAAAATCATGCTTTCATATTTATTTTCTATGACCAGGATGTATATGCTCACAAGTATATATGTATGCATATGAAGCGTGACTATGACGTATTTTATTCTCAGATTTTAAATACCAAGATGTAGGATAAATGAGTTTAAAATACAGCGCTCTTTCCCCCACCCCCTGCAATCAACATGTATGACCTGCACCTCTGGTCTTGCACACACTCCTGTAATTATGGACACCTAGGCCCAGAGAGCACTTGACACGCACACATATAAATGGGGTCATCTGTGCCAAGGGGCAAGGGAATATAAGGGTAATGTCACTCTTAGACAAGCAGATGACAGAAGACAGCCAGAAAAATACTGAAAGCTGGTCTGTCCTCAGATTCAGCATTAAAGGCCTGTAAAAGTCTACAGAAGGTTTCAAAATTACTTTGTTGCAGGAACTGAAAATGAGCCTACCCAGCCTGGGATGGCTGCAAAACACGAGTGCAGAGCTTTTTAGAATGTAGCTGATATTCAGATATATATATATAAAAAAAAAAAAAAAAAACTCTAAAATTTCCAGAGAAATGGAACACAACACACCTACCAGTTGAGGATAGGTTAGATACAGCAAGCTTATCTTTCATTTCTGAACCTTCCAAGGTCTAGAAGGATGTACAAAACCCAGTCCTCTGTGCATATGTACACAACTGCCGATGCAGTCAAAAAATGACAGATTCAGGAGCAGAAGCTACATTCTTGATTACCAGCCTGCAGTCTTTCCTCTCACCACACTGCCCGACATACTTTAATTTTATCCTCTGGATGTATGTGATTATTTTTATTTATAGCCTGTATCTTCAGATATAGGGCTTGTAGTTTCTAGTATTTACTCTGGCATCACAAACTCAACCAGTACCTGCCCTTTGGCGTGAAATGGAGCACATTCTCGTTTTTAAGAGATAAAGATCATTATACAACAAATATTTCTTCAGCAGTGATTTTCTGATATACCAAAAGAGACTCCTTCGGGGGGAAGTAGGTGGGAGCCCATTTATAGCAAGAAGAAAACAACCGTAACTCTGTGATCAGGGTTATATCTAGCACCTGCCCTGCTGAATGAGGAGGAAGACTTCATCTGATGTTTAGGTGGTAAAAACATGGTTGATTACCTTGGAGTAGATCCAGTTCTTTTAGGGAAGCCAGCATGGTTGGTTTCTTAGACCTAGCTTATTGTGAATCTTGCTCTACAAGGAAGACTGTTTCTAGAGTAGTTCCAATCTATTATTGCTAGTTATTGCTAGTTAACATATCAACCACTGACAAAGTAGGTTTTATACACACACACAAAACTAGGAAGGATCCTAGCATAATTTAATGGAAAACCATATTTTTAATTAAAAAAAGACAAAGATGAGAAGTCCAACTATCATAACCAATTCTGAATTTCTTCCAACATACCACACTTTTTCCTTTTTATGCTACACAATAACTACATGGAATTTAGGGACAATGCTGTATACTATCTTTCTCATCTTGTCAGAAAACAATTAGGAGACAGTAGTAATATGGGAGAATATAAAGAACTTCAGCTCAAGAAGAACCGTATTTAAATTCTGATTCAAGTGTACTGGAGAGGGTGCTGTGCTCTATGCAGCCCCATTCATAGGTTCTCTGCCACACTGCTCTATACAATTTAGTTCTAAGCTTGGTCATATGGAGCACAAAGATGGGAATTTGCCAAATGGCTGTTGCTGAGACTACGAAAATCACTTAGCAGCCATCAGGGAACTAAACCTTGTCTACTTGCCTGTTATTTCCTGGGGTTATTCTTTTTTATTTTTTTTTTAAGATTCATTTATTTATTCACACAGAACTGGGGTACAGGCCCGAGATGTGGAGGGTGAGAGGATTCACCAGGAACACAGTGGGGAGCAGAACAGGCAGATGGACGAAGTACACTGCTGAGGGGAGCAGCGGGCGGGTCAGGAGAGGTCTGCCGCACCTTGTGGATCTCCTCCAGGGCAGGCAGAGATCAAACTCATGCAGAAGTGGCTTAGGCTTCTTAATGCAGTGCTTTAACCCGCTGCGCCACCAGGGAGGGCCACCCAGGGGTTATTCTGCACTCAACTTACATAGGAAAATAAGCTAATGCATTACATGAGCAGAATTTCCTTAACGCCCACTTTTAACGACAACAAAAACCAAAGAAATCACTCTTAATGTATACTTCAAGGTAAAACTATTCATGATAGTGAATGAATATGAATAACAGGCTATGTGACTTATTCTTTTCTTTGTCAGCCTGGAAAATTATGGCTATTCCATGAGGCTATGTATGAATTAAAACCTAGTTTGAAATGTGATACCCTACGCTCAAAATGGCTCCTTAAATTGGAATTCTGTGTCACAGGCAGGAATTTCTAAGCACAGCACACCCATGAATCTACTTCAGAAGAGATGTAACAAATTTAAGGAGCCCAACCCCCTGTAACAAATATAGATGACAGAAGTTAGAACTGAATCACAAAGAGCACTGTGGCAGAGAACCTACAAATGGAGCACAGCACCCTCTCCGGTGCACCTGAATCAGAATTGAAATATGGTTCTTCTTGAGCTGAAGTTCTCAAAATACTTATCTTGTGGCATAATTCTTTGCCTGCCCAATTTCTCATATGAAGGGAAAATGTACAAAGAAATTACATCTGAGGGTCTTAATGACTTGATCTCAAGGTTGCAAAAGAAAATAGTCCTTATTTGGAATGTTTATTAAATGCCTTGGGAAAGGTATAAGGAAACAAATTTTTTTGAACTTGGTAATTGTGCTGGGTGGTTTAGCCACACTACTTTACACAACTCGTATACAAGAGGAAGATATTGTCATTCTCATTTTACAGGTAATTAACGAAGGTACATCCATCAAAGTACATAAATCAGATAGAACCCCACCAGATTTGTTTACTTAAGTCTGTCCTAAGGTTCGGGGATTAGTTTGCTTATCAACTGACTGGCAAATCATCCCTGTGCATGTTAATAGATTCATGAAAAAAATTTCCATAAAGATTTCTAAAAACTAATTAGGAAAGGTAATCCCACACCCATGAAGGACATGAACACATCTCACACCAGCCTGACAGATTACTCACAATTAAATCTAAGCAAAAAGCACAAAAACCAAGACATACTAAAAAGCTAAAGGATTCTACTAGATAAAAATGTACTTTTGGATAAAATGTACTTTTTCTTTAATCTGCCAAGTTTCTCCATTAGTTACATAGTGAGCAATTTTCTCACAGGAAACCTCTTGTATTTATAGCAAGCTAATTACTTTCTAAAAGTGACATGTGTGTGGATGGGTGGGACTTAATTTTTTCATGGCTGGCAAATTAACTTATGTCTCATCCATGCAAACCTATTACTAGGGAATTTCTAAGACCACCCTTAACTAAAAGATTCATTAATCTCTTTTCCTGTTTGGGTGATATTTCCTCTGTGATAAATTCAATGTTCCACCTAAGTGGGAAAGAAATACCCGTTTATTAACAATAATTTATCCCTCAGATTTTAAAGAACGCTCACATCATAATCACAAGTACACTGTATTAAAACAAACAGACAAAAGATTCCAACAAATAAAATGCCAGGTACTATTGGCTGCAAAACTTGAGATGTTCATGCTGGTTTCTAACCAGTTAAGCAGAAGCACTTACCAGCCTTTACAGATGTTTTTAATATACACTTTTCTCAAAAGCTACAATATGCTATTTGCTACACAATAATTGATTTCTCCCAAGAGCAAAGTGTAAACAACATTTTGAAAATTTCAATTTGTTTAAATATGTAACTGCTGAGCTTATTTTATACCAGCAATAGTGAATCATGTTACTTTTGCCACTGTCAAACAAGACAGTATTTTAAATGATCATCAATTTTAAGTTTTTTATTTTAACATGGTAATACATTTCAAAATTTCCATCAAGGATGCCCCTTTATCACAACAAAATATTAAAACAGACAGTTGGTGGAATCAACATATGGTACTTTCATGAAGAATACCGGAAACATTTTTCATTTGGAAGAAGTCAACATGTATTTCTTAATCTACATTGAATCCTTCTAAAAGTATTAGCATAAAGGTATATGGCAGCTATAAGATTTTTGTATAAGTAATCCCCAAAATTTTAGTAGGTTTCCAAGACTATTCAATAACATACAAATCATCTCCTCAAATACTTCAGCCTGTGAATTTCTCACTACAAGCAAGGAAAATTTCAGTTCAAGTTAAGATATACACACATGAAATCGTAAGAGATAAGTAAGAATACAAAATAAGAGATTTCTCAGGTAGTCTATAATTATTTGCCAAGTAATTGACACAAATCACATGTCACTCCCAGAAGAAAGGATTGTTCCTTCCCAGGAATTGGCTCACATCATACTTACAGTTCCTACTGTATTATTCTTGGCTTTTCAGCAATTTCTAAAACATATCTTGATTATACGTTTCACTTCTGAATTACACTACAATGCTGAAAAATACTCAACAGTTGGTAAATGCTCAAATAAAAAAAAAAGGTTTACGGAATACCTGGTGATGGTGCTAAAGGTAATGAAGTTAAGGGTTAGCTTTAAGTGCTTCATATGCATTGAACAATTTACTATTAGTTTTCTTTTGGTAAATCCACTTTACCATTGAGGAAACTGAGGCATAGAGAGAACAAACAGCAAATGGCATACTTATCTAACTCCTTCGTGCCATTTACTTCTTCATTTAAAGATAACTTCATTAGGGGATGTCTTCCTTAACTAATGAGACAAAAGTTAGCCATCCATCTGTACCCTTTTGTTTTCACTATCGTATTATTCATTACTTATGAAGTACTTTTTCAGTCAGTCAGAACACTTAAACATTACACAGAAAACTCCATGAAGGCAGGGACCACGACAGCCTTATTCACTACTCTAGCCCCACTGCCTATTAAAGTACCTAGTACATAATGAGTGATTGATGAATGAGCTTAATGACTGAATGATGCATCATATGTGTCAGTTACTCAATCAGTATTCACATTAAAGAATAACAGAAATGAATGAAATGTGAAATGATGTTGAGATAGTCCACATAATTCTCGAGCAGACGTTTGAAGATTCAAAACTGAGGTTTAAGAGAATGAGCACTGGAAGATTTGAAAGTCATCTGCAAACTATTATTCCACAGTCACAAATGACCATGACAAGTATGTGGCATTAACTATGACTTATTTCAGGGAAACTCAACATCCTGTGCTTAAGTTGTGAGCCTACAAAGTAAAAACGCAGTAAAACTCCCCTTTCCTGACTGTAAAATAAATGAAACCATTCTTTAAGAGGTTTCTCTTAATAATAATATATTTATTTTATGAGAGTACCTGGAATCTGCTGTTAGTATGTTCCTAGTTGGGTAGAAAAAGTCCCAGTCTCTACTGAAACTACCACATGTTCTCTTTAAGGATGAACCTTGGTGAAGATGAAAGACATTGCTACCATGACTATATACCACAAGCATTCATGCTAGAGTTGCAGAGACAAGCAAAGTCTCCAAAACTGCAGATGAACCATGCACCACACTGTACTGTTATGACAAAAGTGAAAATCCTTGTAAGGCACTGACAAGGCAGCAGAAAACTCAGTCAGTCATTTTGCTGACATGAAGATATACATACATGTGCCAGGTATGTTGGAAAGAAAAGTATTTTAAGTTCCAAAACTGTTTTATACCTCTTGGTATGGCCGGGAGTAGCAGTAACAGACACATCAGTTGCTGCCACAGTGAAGAAAGGAAGACTGAGTAAAAGTATCTGGCTCACTGAAGGGGGGAAGAAAACATTGCAAATGTAGGAACATTCTTTTTGAATGTTCTGTTAATGGTTATTGTTTTCTTGACTGTATTTACAAATACTGCCAATAAGTAGCATCACACTAAAGTATTTAGGATCACAGAGAAATATATATAATTGAAAGAAATAAAGGGTAACATGTAGGCCTTTTAAATAAAATACTAACACTACTGTAGCAGTGCCTTAAGGGAAATAAAAAGACAAATTAGCACACCCTGATCAAAAAGAGGAAAACAGAAGTAAAATGTCAGTGAATCACAGTACTATGCTTTTCTAGGAAGTGTAGGCATACTTTGAGGCCCACTGGTCAAAGCTCACAGATAAACCTAATTGAGTGCAAATTAAGGTTACTGCTTTAACAAGTTTAATTATCCAATTTTCCCTATAAATTTCAAGTTACCCAGAAGAAACAATTTAGAGGCAGCAAAAAAGAAACTGCCAGAATGTGATTTTGAGAAGTGACAGCTGACAGCAATCATCAGCTCACATGCTTAAGCACCTTGAGCCACTTTCTGAGGAAGTAAATGAGTTAAGAGGCAGTGCAACTCCTGAGTTCATCACTTTATTAGAGGTAAATAGTCTAAGATGTACTCAAAATAAGAGTTGTATAAATTACAGAAGGTAGGGAAATTTCTAATACATAAAAAAAATGTTAACATTTGCTTAAAAAGACTACACAGCAAGTATTCCATTCAATGTTGATGCTACTGGATAACTGAAGGCAGTATTTGTCATGATGTTTCTATAGAGTTTATCCTTTTCAATGCATGGTTGATTCCCTTGAAACACCTGATCAACATTCTCCAATGAGAATTCAAGTCAGCCATATTTACATGAAAACAACATTGTAAGAACAAAGAGAGTAAGCTTAGGGAGCCAGAAAAACCTGGGTTCCAGTCCTAATTGTATCTTCTACTGGTTACTCATCTTTTATACCTACATTTTCTCATCTGTAAGTACAAATAATACTTACCTTGCAAGGTTGCTACAAATATTAGAAGGTATTATATATCCTGGGTACATAAATATGTGTTCAATAAAAATAATTTCTTTTGCTCTGATAAAAACACTTTATTCTCTACACCTAGTGTAACTAAAATTATATATTATAATTCCATTTATGTCAGAGCTGTTTTTTAAAATTATTATTGATCTGAACACAGCTACTCTGAAAATAATGTCAAAGGTGGTTATTTCCGAAAGAAGCATACATATGGAACCAGGAATATACAAAATCTATTACTGGGAACTATATCGTTACAGTACAGATTTCTGCTTCTAGATTACCATACACAAACACTAAATGATCGATGAAAATAGTAAAATATAGGACGCCAGACTTTTAGATATACTCATGTTTTATTTATAAGTAACTATTAATTTTAACTATATAATAAGCTTGATGTAATGCTTTTAAAGTCAAATTTTGAAACTAATTCTGAAGAAATTGTGAATGCAACAACAAAGGGTAATTATCACCTCCAGTGGTAATGAACTGATTTCTTTATCACAATAAAAATTTGCATGAACAAACTTGAACCAATCTGTTGTCTTTTCCAGAACACAATTCTCCCCTGAAAAAATAAGTCTAACAGACTTAACCATAACTTCTCAAGACCAGAAACAGATGAACATACCTGAAATAACAGCTATGGAAAGGGAGAATCATCTACAACTTGAACTGTCTGTCAGCATCAAACATATAGCTAGTAATATTAAAAAAAAGATTCCCTAGTGCATTCACTTTCTGTCACAAATAACAGTTCAAGTTGAATGGCAACATAATGTCAGAAACTTTATTTTGAACTATTTTTATATTAATTCTACATCTTTGTTTCTCTTAACAACTAACACTTCAATAACATGAAAATTATATGAAGCATTTACAATCCAGGACCACTGTGTGATTGTCAATGTCAGCAACCACTCTTATTAATTTCTTTAGATGGAGCTTAATTAAAGAAGTCATCTGAATTACTGATATTTAAGTTAAGAAGAAAATGTCAGTTTTTACACTGAGCTTGGTTCTTTATCTAAAATTCTGACATGCTCTTAAAAGCTATTGTTTCCACTGATTACAACTTAGAAATTCTTCTAGTGGTCTGTGTAGTATTGTCGTAAGTTCACTGTTGCTTATTTTTCTTTTCAACCGTATCTCTAATTACTTCCTTAAACAGACCTACACACACACACACACACACACACACACACACACA
>NW_004567102.1:37569528-37590988 GCF_000260355.1 Condylura cristata
AGAGAGAGAGAGAGAGAGAGAGAGAGAGAGAGAGAGAGAGAGAACCAACTATTCACCTAACTGATCACTTCCTTTGTGACTCCAACTTCAACTACCCAGTCCACACAGTTCTTCCTGTTGTGTATTAACTTTATAAAAAGAGATTTCTTCCATCTCACCAATTAGACTGTAAAAATTAATAGCAGATAAAATGTATTATTAATCTTTAAATCCTTAGTCTTTGCCAAATGCCTTGTACATATCAACATAATTGATTTTTGTTTTTGACAAGCATTTGAGTTTTAAGATAATGGAATATACAACATGTACAGTGTAGGGATTGTAAGCATTAAAGAGGAATGGAAATTTGGGAAAACCAGGATATGATAGTGAAAAAGGATTTATATTTGGACAACAGAAAGCTGTTGTTGGTGATAATTTAAAAATGAAAAAAAGCAAATTCCCAAAGGGCAAATTTATGAAAAGTTCTAAGGCCATACACTGGAGGATAAATTAAGTAGCTAGCGAGTACCAAAGTACCAAGATGCGGAAACTAGAGATTAAGGAGGAGTAGAAGGTTTGAGAAGGAAAGATATTAGATATTTAGAAGTGCTAATTCTGTAATCAGAGCAGATCGGAGACCTGGTCTCAAGTGAGGTAAATCTATTAAGAACACTTGAAATTCAAATAAATAGACTGTCTTTGTCCT
The DNA here is from genome assembly GCF_000260355.1 of Condylura cristata. NCBI lineage: Eukaryota > Metazoa > Chordata > Mammalia > Eulipotyphla > Talpidae > Condylura > Condylura cristata. The sequence continues at coordinate 37,570,217 of NW_004567102.1, forward strand.
TCCAAACTTTAATTTTTTTCCAATAATGGCAAAATCATCATCAGATTTACAATTTTACTATTATGGATAGAATGACTCCTATGAAAGTCTGGGGATATAAATCTTTCAGTAGATGTAATAACGAGGAATAGTTCGTCACAACAGTAAGTTACTATCACCAACATAATTTCTATCTTTTCCTTATGTGGCACCATTCCATTCTAGAAATTTCCCCTTTGAGACATTTAATGGTCTGTATCATGTGGATTTTGCTTTATTTCATTCATCCTTTTGCTAAACCAAAATCTTCCCAAGAACATCTCCTTGCTTTTGCATCATCCAATTACCCTTGTGCTATGCAACCAACCTACTCATCCTGAAACTTGAAAAAAAAAAACAAAACATCTGTTCCTTCTGCTTGCAATTCTGCTATAATTCTTTTTGCAGCTAAAATCAGCCCTGAGTCATCAAAATGCCTCCAAAATACACTGATCTTGAAAAACATTAAAATGTTTTAATACCAGTTATGATCACAAAACACACTCAACTTTGAGCCAGAAAATGAGAAAATCTTTTTTTTTGCTGTTGTTGTTGGATCTACCAAACCACAATGCCTGCTTTAAAAAAAAAAAAATCCTGTAAATAAGATATTAATTTTTTTGTGTGTGACCTAATAGGAACACTCAAATTTCACAGGCTAGCTCCATCCTAAAGTAGATTTCTAGAGCCTGTTTCAAAGTAAAAACTAATAGTTTTACCCAAATCTCTTGAATATCAAGAAAAGGTAAAACTAAAAGTATTTAATACAAAAGAAAAACAAGAAAACACGGTAGTTTAAGGGAAAATATGTGATACAATAGGTTTCAAATTAGATGCTTTGGAAACAGAAAATACTTCTTAACTCTATTAAGTGATACTGTAATTAGAAGTCTTTTAATATCTCAGGGATTCACAAATGTTCCCAACACATGAACACCGTTCTTGTTGTTAGTAACTAGTGAACATAAATAAACACTCAATAATTAAATAAGCAGCAAAGGTGAGATTAAATTTGAGTTCTTTATAGTTTCACCTTTTTATGTGAATGAACCAAATTACTATCTTGATTCTTATAGTGGAACCACATTCGTTTGGTCAAGTTATTGAGTCCAGACATGTATTTACTGGTATTTTTTTTATATCATTATCATACAAGCTAATTTTGGCCTAATGTATAAGCAAAACTCAGGACTGCAGAAATTATAATTATATACTGTATATGACAATAATGCTACATAAATAATACCTAATCAGTTCAAAATAGTACACACTAAAATAACACTCCAACAGGAAGCAATATAATTTAACTGTACACACAAGTGTAACCTTGGGTTGTTACTCAAGTCTTCTGTTCTCCTGACCTATAAAAACGGAAATGCTCCAAGTATCTACATGTCATAGGCCGGGAAACAGAACAGTGTATGGCACAAAGTGCTCAATAAGTGATGGTTAAACATTTTTTTGGCCTCCCTGGTGGCGCAGCGGGTTAGAGCACAGCACTAAGAAGCTAAACCCACTTCAGCATGAATTCGATCCCCCTCCCGCATGTGATCCACATGGCGTAGCAGACCTGCCCACTGCTCCTCTCAGCAGTGTACTTCGTAGATCTGCCTGTTCTGCTCCCCACTCTGTCTCTGGTGAATCCTCTCATCAACCCTATACCTGTGGCCTGTATGCACAAATAATTTTTTTTTTTAAGTTTTTTGTTGTTTTTTTTTTGCTTGATACCAGTGCAAACTATTCATACTTCTGGTTTAGCAAATAAATTCTATTTTCCCTTTTCATATTAGAAGGTTATCCAATTCTAAGAAGAAAAGATGAGATTTCCAGAAGATACTAACATCTAGTTATATAGTAAAAAATCATTATTATACATTAAATTTAAATATTTTTATGGTATTTGCTTTACAATGTCTCAGTCTACCATGGCCCTACTTCCAAAAAACTTGGTACAAAATGAACTTTACGCTACATATCTGCCTTTTATAAATAACTAAGACTTAGAAAATAAAATTTGATTCTAAATTACTATAATCTATTGAGAAGAAATTCTGGTGTATGTGTGTATACACACACCCATACATATATGTATATATGCATACATGTGTATACACATACACACATGTATTGTATATATACACATCTGTATGTGTGTACATAATGTTTACTGCTAATCCAGGGTTAAAACTTAAAAACTTAATTAAAAGTACTTTAATACTAGAAACTACACATTACTTGAGCAAAGGAATGACGAACTATTTCCTAGGTATTAGAAATGTTATGATGTATTGACACATTTTAGTGAAGCTGAATATCCAAATGATACCTCAATGCTGATTTGTATTTGCAATGTTTTATTTGGAAGTTTCTTCACACCTTAACTTTCTTTGTATTCAGTAGTTTGTTGGTTTCTTGAACTACAAACTTGTCCTTTTTACTTACTGGCAAGCAATTCTGTAGAGAATGAAATTTTGGAATATTTGGAACAAATATTTTTAGTCCACTATTTAGATGTAACTATTTTTAGATGTACTTGACTCTATTTCTTTACTCCTGTCTTAGAAAATCAAAATCCTTCCTACTCATGCCCCACAATACTTATTTATGACAGGATGTCACTGAGCAGTCTGAAATTTCTGAAGGTTGAATTTTAATATTTCTAATTACAAATTTTGGCAATTTACATGGATTTGCAACATCTAGTCTCAGAGTTCCAGAATCTGTCACAATTTACTTAAAGAGTCAACAAGAAGAACACTAGTCAGTCTGGAGCATTCCTAACCACCTGAATCATGGCCATGGAACACATGAAATGAGTCTTTACTACAGTCTCTGAATTTGGGGAGTTGGGAGTACTTGGTTTTTGAAATTTTATTAGGCAAGAAAACAAGTGAATTCCTTTTTTTTTTTTAAGTTTCTTTTTTTAAATATGCAAAGAACTATCTAGCACTGTTTCTGTGGATTTGGACAAGTCATTCAAAAAAGTTAACTGATGGAAATACTTTAACAGTGCCTATTGAGACTGGTGGTATGCACAGACTTGGCAAGAGTAGAACCCTGGCAGTATTTTCTTGGATGGCTCCAGTAACATCTACTTATGACCCATCTTTCTTTTCTGGATGCAATGAAGCAAAAACTGAGTATTGCTTTGTAACTAACTATTTACTGGAGAAATTATCTTTCTCCTTTCATGGGAACAGAGGTGAAATATATAACTTCTAGATGTCTAATCTAAATATACATCAGAAACATGAATTTAGTAGTAGCCACTTTGGGTCTAATATTTTATATTTATATGTTTACTAGTGCCTCTGAAATTTAAGTCAGAGAACTAGTCCCTTTCAGAAATAAACTACAGTAGGAAAAGAACACCAGATAAGTACCATGTTATTTCCTTTCACCAAAACAGGAGGTTTGCTACATTATAAATACTTGACTATAAATGACACCATTTATTTTTTTGAGAACATTCCAAAATTACAGAAAAGAATTGTTTGTTCTTTTTTGCTCTAAACCACATTTAACAAGAACTTATCTTGATAGGGCTTTTAAAACCAGAATATGCTAAAATAATTTCCAGTATTTTTTTCTATGAAGTTTCTAGCTCAAGAGATTGAAGTCACTGGAATTTCCGGCTAAGAAAAATGCTAACTTCCTTAATTGGAAAATAATTTGAGGACTATATTTAAAATGTTCTCAGAATAATGTATTCATAAAATCTACATTTCAAATAAAGCTACTGATTTTAATAATAATTTCAACCACAAACCTAAATTAGAAAATAAAACTAATTTATATTGCCTCAAAGATAGCCCAACTCAAGATGTAATAGTGATTAGAAAATAAAGTTTTAAGACAGTAAATATGTCTAATATGTCTGTAATTAGAACCAGAGTCTTAAATACTTTGATGAACTTCATGGTAAATAATGGTAAATAAGTTCAAAGCATTCTTCAAAAATAACGTTAACAAGTAATTATTTAGTGCTTTATATCTCAGGCTCTAACCTAAATAGATGCTGAATGAACAAGATATGTATACCCCTATGAGTCTTACTACTGTGTGCATCTAGTTAGTTATCTAGAGCCAAGAACACAAGAATACTGAAATATGTATGGCCATAGCCCCTAAGTGTTACTAAGTTTGGGCAGTAACACTGCCAAGAGAAACTTGTCGAAATAGCAGAAGAACAATTCTGTAATGTACTTTTGGAGCTTTAAGTTGGCAATTACTGTGTGACTTGTTTTTAACTCACTAGTTAGTAAACAACAATGAATGGTTTTTAACATCTGGAAAGTTACCTATGGAGAGAGCCCACCCTGAATGAAGCACTCTGCCAGTGTGAAAGATAGTAAGTTGTCAACAACTTAATAGCTACTGCATGCAAGTAGGGAGACTTACGGCCTTTGTGAGGGTTTGCAGAATTTTTTAAAACTTTCACTTTTTTAAATGTTTTCTATAAAGGGATAATGTTCTTCCTGATTACTATGAGACACTGAAAATCTGTCTCTTAATTATAGCATATTATTTAGCCATTTTTTTTAAATAAATACATCAGCAAGCATTAGAACTGATTCCAGTGCTTTCTCTCAATTTCTCACCTCCATTTCTTTCTAATTTTCCTCACCTAAGGGAGATCTTATATTCTCAAAGTACATAAAATCACTAGGAAAACTGTGTAGGTGTGGAAGGCTCCCTTCTATTCTTGAGAATTAGCATTTTTTTGGGGGGGGGGACAGGAAATAGCTTTACTGGCTCCATAAAACATTTTTAATTATTTAAAATTTATCTTTTCATGTACTTTCCTCCTCCTTCCCAGCAACTATAACAGCTCATCATTTCTTCCCCTCCAAAGCTACCAGAAGGGCTATCAACCCATAAGCAAGTGAGCTAGGCGAGCTTCCTTACTGACATTTCCATAAATGTGGCATTCTCCTGCCAGAAACATATGGCAATGTTGACCCCATTTCCAAGATAGAAGTAAATTTAGTGGACTGAGACCACCACTTAAAAACTGAGTCCAGGGGGTGGAGTGAAGTGCACAGGACTACGGCGATAGCACATGGGTGACTCAGTGATGGGAAACCCATAGGGATTACAATTGAGAAAAAAAAGTACAAAATGATGTAAAAATAAACTATTATAAAAAAAAAAAATTGAGTCCAGGGCCTCCCTGGTAGCACAGGTGTTAAAGACAAAGCAGTATCCTATCACCAGCCACTGGGGCATAAGTTCAATACCAGCCAGGGAGCTGACCCACATGCCACAGCAGACGTCTCCTGTCCCACCCACAGCTCCCCTCAGCAGTGTATTTCAGTAGATTCTCCTGTTCTGCTCTCCACTTTGTCTCTGATGAATCCTCTGACCCCCTCAGCTTGGTCTACATCCCAGTTCTTGTATGAATAGATAAGTAAATTGTAAAAATAAATAAAAAGAGAATCAATAGAAAAGTAAACAGTAGGATGGAAAATACAGCTCTAGCTTCAATTTTTGCTATGTACTTATAAATATATGTATGAATATGTGTAGATTGGAATGCACTTCTTATATTCCCATAGGTCATGGTCAAAAGTTTGGTAGCCACTAACATAGAATAATCAGTCTTAGGGACCAAATCTTTTCCTGAGGAATATGTCAGATATTTTAGAAATTTAAAATATGGATCTTAAATAACTTCATTTAGTAAACCTAAATTAGATTGGTATTAGTGAAACCTAAATTAGATTGGTATTAATCTAAAAAATCAATTATTTTCTAAAAGTTCATCAGTCCGCAAACAAATCATTACCATCACTTTTCTAAGTGTTAAGCTTTTATTACAATAAATACCAAATATTTTTCCTTTAAATTTAATTTATTCTAAAAACTAAAATGATCAGCCATCTCAAAAAAAAATTTAGTAACAATTTGAGTGTGGTAAAGGAAAAATATCCTACTTTATTTTAATAGATAAAATTTATAGGAAATGGTTTGATGAATTTTCAAAAATGGAGATTATTAATGATTTTGCCTATATTGCACAGGCATTGGAATACAAAGACCAATCTTACACACATCCCTAGCTGAAAGAGACTTTTTAAAAATTCAGGCAGAGAAACTTAAGAGTATGACACTTAACTAATGGCACCCTCAGCAGGCAGAGAATAACTTTGCTGTACTGACTATAAAATAACTGCCTCAGAAAAATGGTTGTATGCCTTACTTATACCTGGCTGCTTCATGGAATTCATAGTTAAAATATAGAAGACTTCTTTTTAGCTATTCTGCAGTGTCAAAGTAGAAACTGACTCAGCCTCACAGCCTTTCACACTTCTTGGGCTGTCAGAACTGGAAGAGGCAACTAATACCAAGCCCTGCGGGAGGGACAGCCCTTTGGCGTGGCGTCTTCCACAACCTCTGGGTTGATTAAAAGTGATGCTGACAGGTTTCTGTGCTTCTTGTTTTTAAGGCTCTGGCTGTTAAGTGGAGGCTCCATAACTAAAAACCTTTGAGAATAACATTAAAATGTGAAATGATCCAGAAGACAACACAAAGTAATAGGTATAAAATGTAAACTAATCCTTAAACTTGAAATGTCTACAAAAATATTCTATGAGTAATACACACACACACACACACACACACACAATTAAGATAAGGAATTATGCAAAGATACTGGTATATGGAAATATATCTGTTCTCTCCCCCAAATAAGGGGCTTCTGAAAAATTTGACAGTTTAAAAGCTACAATTAGGAGTTAAGCCAAATTTTAATTTAACTAAAACTTCTAATTTCAAATTTCAAAGGCTGCCATTAATAAGTCATCAATAATAAGCCATATCTTTCATTCAAGAAAACTCTTAAGTTGCCTATGGGCCAGTAAATTTAGGAACTTAATTCCTGATAGTTGTAAGAAATTCAGTGATATACTTGGATGAGGGTAAAATCTGTGTCACTGATAGCACAAAACAATAGAGTATATGTGGCAATTTCTTTTTTACTGTTACAACTCATTATAAAATCATCCATATTTAGTTTATTATATTTTAGATAGTTATATTCTTAAATGAAAGTTATATGTAGAGAGCACTCATATATATGTGTACATATGAATTAAACTTATTTGAAAAAGAATCTACCCAATGACTTACAGGAGATGTTGATAAAACAATGGAATAATTTCCTCTAAAACAAACGAAGCCTAAACTATCAAAAGTATGATGATATACTAATTTGAGACTATGATGAAATCCCATGCTTGTATATATCCATGTCTTTATCTAGGGCTTGGGTAGAAAACAAAACTAAAAGATGGATAATAATGGCTGTATGTGTATATATATGTGTAAGTGAATCTGCATGAATGGCTGTAATGATATGCTAAAAATACAGGTATCTATTATCATGTTAAACAAATTTCTGAATTCATTTAACATTTGCACAATATCTACTTTCCTTTTGTTTTTGATTTTGATTTTTTTTTTAAGATTTATTTATTTGTGCATACAGAACTGGGTACAGGCCAGAGGCTCAGGGGCGGTGAGAGGCTTCACCAGAGACAGAGTGGGGAGCAGAACAGGCAGAGAGATGAAGTATACTGCTGAGGGGAACAGCAGGCGGGTCAGGGGAGGTCTGCCACACCATGTGGTCACCTCCAGGGCAGGCGGGAATCGAACTCATGCAGAAGTGGCTTTAGCTTCTCAGTGCTGTGCTTTAACCCGCTGCGCCACCAGGGAGGGCCTGATTTTGATATTTACTTTATTACAATTTTTTCCCCGATCTCTTATTTGGGTTCTCTACATTTTTCCTAAGGGTGAAACCATCCAGTATTTTTCTTTTTCTTTCTGGCTTATTTCACTGAGCATGATCCCTTCCAGCTCCATCTATGCTGCAAATGGCATGGGTTTACCTTTTTGATTGCTGGAAATATTCCATTGTGTGTGTGTGTGTGTGTGTGTGTGTGTCACATACACACCATATCTCCTTGATCCAGTCATCTATTTTGGGATATTTTAATTATTTCCCTAGCTTACCTATTGTAAACAGTGCTACAACAAACACAGGGGTGCAGGTGTCCTTTCGAATTAATGTTTTTGTGTCCTCTGGGTAGATCTTCATTTTGTGCATTTTTCTAGGAGTATGGAAGCTCCATTTTTAGCAGTTTGAGGAACCCACCCCCACACACAGCTTTCCATAGTGGCTGGACCATTTTACATTCCCACCAGCAATGTAGGAGTATTCCCTTTTTATAAAAATTTATTTTAATTAATTTATTTTTTACATCTTTCTTCATTTTGTGCATTTTTTCATCTCAATTGTAATCCCCATGGACTTCCTACCACTAGTTCACCCATGTGCCATCACCATACTCTCATGCATTCTTCCCATCCCAGTTTTGATCCTATTTCCCTCTCCACCACCATAAAATACCACTTATAGTTGTTTGTTGTTTTTTGTTTTTACTTTATTACAATTACCTTTTCCCCCCAACCCCTTATGCTCCTGCTATGTGTGAAATCATTGGTATTTTTCTTTTTCTTTCTGGCTTATTTCACTAAGCATGATCCTTTCCAGCTCCATCCATGTTGCTGCAAAAGGCATGGATTTATCTCTTTTGATTGCTGAATAATATTCCATTGTGTATACATACCCTATCTTCTTGATCCAGTCATTTATTTTTAGGTATTTGGGTTGACGCCACCTCTTCCATACTGTAAGTAGAGCAGCAATAACCATGGAAGTGCAAGTGTCCTACTAAATCAATGTTTTTGTGTCCTTTGAGTAGATACCTAGGAGTGGATCACATGGAAGATCCATTTTTAGCAGTTTAAGAAAACTCCAAACACCTTTCCATAGTAGTTGTACCAGCTGTGCAGGAGAGCTCCTTTTTCTCCCTATCTTCGTCAACATTTGTTGTTATTAGTTATTTTAATAGGTGCCATTCTCACTGGTGTGAGATGGTATCTCACTGTGGTTTTAATTTGCATTTCCCTTACTACAAGTGATGCTTTTCATATGCCTGTTGGCCATCTGCATTTCTTCAATGGAGAAGTATCTTTTTAGCTGTTCTGCCAATTTTTTGACTGGGTTGTTTAGTTTGCTTTTGGTTGTTTAGTTTATCAGCTCTTTGTGGATCTTTGTAATCGGCCCCTTTTCATAAATGTGTGCAAAACTTTTCTCCCAATCAGTAGCGGTGTCTCTTTGTTTTGATTAGTGACTCTTTTTTTGTAGAAAAGATGCAGTCCAGCTGTTAATCCTTTCCTTCATTCTCTTTGCTTTGGGTGATGTATCTTTAAAATGTTATTGAGGTATATGCCATGTAGTGTTTCACCTATATTTTTTTCTGTACATTTTATGGTTTCAGGTCTTATGTCTAGATCTTTTAATCCATTTTGAATAGCTCTTCGTGCATTGTGTGAGTTTGTAGTCTAACTTCTTTTTTTTTTTTTTTGCATGTAGTAGCCCAGTTTTCCCAGTACCATTTATTGAACAATCTTTGTTTCACTGTATATGCAATGCTCCTTTGTCAAGGATTTGTTGTCCATAAATCTATGGGTTTATTTTTGGGTTTTCTATTCAATTCCCTTGGTCTGTCTGCCCTCAATGTATTACTGAGCAGTTTTGATTATTATGGTTTTGTGGAATAGTTTGAAGTCTGGGAGTATGATACCTCCATTCCCTCCCTTTTTAGTCAGGAGACCTCTGGCTATTTGGGGTGTTTTGCTGTTGTTGTTTGGTTTTTGAGTTTGTGTGTGTGTGGCTCCTTATGAATTCCATTAATACTTGTTCTATTTCTTTAAAGAATATCATTGAAATTTTTATTGTAAAAGCACTGAATCTGTAAATTGCCTTTGGTAGGATGGCGATTTTGATAATGTTAATTCTTCCAATCCATGAGCAGGGGATGTCTTTCCATTTTTGTATCTTCTCTTATTTCTTTTAACAATGTTTTATAATTTTCTTTGTATAAGTCCTTTACCTCTTTTGTTAGGTTTATTCCAAGATACTTGATTTTTTTGCTGGTTTGCTTCAATGATTTTCTTCACTTCTTTGCATATTATTTGCATATAGGAAAATTACTGACTTCTGTGTGTTAATTTTGTATCCCACTATTTTACAAACTGTTTGCTTATTTTTATCAGTTTTCTGTGGAGTTTTGGGGTTCTCTATGTATATTATCATATCATCGTGAACAGTGAAAGTTCAACTTCTTCTATCCCTATTTGTATTCCTCATATGTCTTTCTCTTGTCTTACTGCTCTGGCTAGACCTTCCAGTATTAGAAAACAGCAGTGGTGAGAGTGGACATATTTGTCTTGTTCCACATCTTGTTCTTAATGATGAAATGCTTTCAGCTTTTCAACATTGAGAATGATAGTGGCTATGGGCTTGTCATATATGGCCTTTATTGTGAAAGGTATGTTTCTTTTATCCCAACAATTTCAAGGGCCTTTATCATAAAAGGATGTTTGTTGAACTTGGTCGAATGCTCAGCATCAATTGATAATGATCATATGGTTTTTATTTTTCCTTTTTGCTGATGTGTTGGATTACAGTAATTGATTTTTGGATGTTGAGCCATCCTTGTGTCCCTGGAGTAAATCTCACTTGGCCGTGGTGAATTGTCTTATTGATGCATTTTGGATTCTGTTAGCTAGGATTTCATTAAGAATTTTCGCATCAGTGTTCATTAGAGAGATTAGCCGGTAGATTTCTTTTTTGTGTGTGATGTCTTTGTTCAGTTTTGGTATCAGTGTAATATTAGCTTCATAAAATGTGTTTGGTATTATCCCTTCTTTCTCAATTTTTTGAAAGAGTTTGTGTAGGATAAGCATTAGCTCATTTCTGAACTTTTAATAGAATTCATTTGTAAATCCACATGGTTCTGGGCTTTTGTTTTGGGGGAGAATTTTGATTACTCTTTCAATTTCACTGTTTGCAATGGTCTGCTATAGGTATTCTATTTCTTCTTTATCTAGATTGGATGATTGTAAAGTTGTATGAATTTGTCCATCTCTTCTAGACTGCTGCCCTGTTTGCATATAACTCTTCATAGTAATTGATTTCTGCTGTGTCTGTTATGATATCTCCTCTTTCATCTATGATCCGATTTATTTGTGTTTTCTCAGTTTTTCGAAGAACCAACTTTTGGCTTCATTAATCTTTGAGATTGTTTTCTTCCTTTCCAGTTTGTTTATTTCTGCTTTGATTTCTATCATTTCCTTCCTTCTGCTGGCTTTTGGGGGTTTTTGTTGTTGTTGTTGCTCTTTTTCCAGTTCTTTAAGGTGGAAGATTAAGTTGTTCCTTTGAGTTGCTTGTTTCTTTCTGTGAGCCTGTAATACTATATATTTTCCTTTTATAACTGCTTTTGCTGTGTCCATATGTTCTAGAGAGTTATGTCCTCATTATCTCAAGGTATTTTTTAATTTCTTCTTTGATCTCTTCATTGATCCAATGTTCTTCCAATAGTGTGGGTTTCAATCTCCATGAGACAGGAGGGATCCTTGCCTTCTTTCATGGTTTATTTCTAGTTTGATACTTTCATAGTCAGAGAAGATGGTTGGTATGATTTCAATTTTAGTGTATCTGCTGATGTTTTTCTTGTGACCCAATATACGATTAATCTTGGAAAATGATTCATGTACACTTGAAATGAATGTGTACTCAAGATTTTTTGGGATTCAGTGTTCAACAGATATCTATTAAGCCCATGAGGTTTATGTCCTTGATTAGAACTTTTGTGTCCTTGCTTACTTTCACTCTCAATCTATCCATTGTTGAGAGTAGTGTGCTGAGATTTCCTACTATGTACGGATTTTCAGAGATGATAATAATTGTTCTGTATATGTTGGTGCTCCTTAATTTGGTGAGTATATGTTGAAAAGTGTTATGTCGTCTCGATATACTGTCCCCTTAATCATAATGTAGTGACCGTCAATGTCTCTTTTTCTTTTTTAGTTTGAAGTCTATTTTATCTGATATAACTATAGCTGTTCCTTTTTGTTCCATTTGCTTGAAGGGTTGTTTTCCATCCTTTACTTTCAGTCAAGTTTTATCTTTTATAGTTAAATGTGTTCCCTGGAGACAGCAAAAGGTTAGATTCTGTTTCTTAATCCAGTTGGCAATTCTGTGTCTTTTTATTGATGATTTTTGTTCATTTACATTTAGGGTTAATATTGATACATATTTTCCATTTTGCTTGTATTTTTGTGATTTTATTCTTTGTCTTGTTTCATTCTTCTTATTCATCCCTCTGTTGGTTTTGGCTTTAGGACTTGTAATATTCTTTGGAGTGGGGGCTTAGTTGTAATGAAGTTCTGGAGTTTCTGTTTGCCTGAGAAGGTCCTTATCCTTTCTTCATAAAGGAAGGAAAGCTATGCAGGATAAAATAACCTTTGTTGGCCTTTGTTAAATATGTCCCTCCACTTTCTTCTTGCCCATAGTGTTTCTTTGGAGAAGTCTGATGTCAGCCTGACTGGTTTTCCTTTATATGTCATCTGTTTCCTCCCTCTCGTCAGCGTCGTCATTATTTTTTCCTTGTCTTGGATTCTTGAAAGCTTTCCTATTATGTGTCTTGCTGTATTTTCCCTTTCATTGTGGACGTTTGGTATTCTTCTTGCTTCTTGTATGTCTATTTTCATCTCTTTCTTCATGTTTGGGAAGTCTCTTTGATTATCTCCTTGAATATTTCCTTTGTTCCTATGTCTCTCTCCTCTCCTTCTACAATACCTATATCTCTTATATTTCCTTTCCTCATGGAGTCAGATAGTAAAGTTTTCCTTCATTTTTTTCCCTTTGTACTCCTTTTCCCTTTTCTGTTTGGTCCTTTTATTTCTGCATCTTCAAGGGTACTTGTATATTCTTTCATTTCATCTACTCTCTTTTCGTTGCTTTTTCCAGAGTTCTTTAGCTCCTCCATTAATCTGTTAATTTCCTGCATTTCTTTCATTTCCTTTTCAAGGACTCAATTTAATTCTTTTGATCATTAATTATTTTTCTCATATCATTCTTTTCCTTTCTGTTGTCTTTTAGTTTTTAATCATGGCAATTTTAAAGTCTCTGTTAGACTGAGGAGTTCTTACAGGTTCTGTTAATCCAGCCTGCTACTCTGTGTCTTTTTATTGATGAGTTTAGTCCATTTATATTTAGAGCTAAGATTAATGCTGTATTTCCCATTTTGCTTGCCTGTTTGTGATTTTATTCCTTGTCTTGTTCCATTCTTCTTATTCTTTTCTCTGTTGGTTTTGGCTTTAGGACTTCTTGTAATAGTCTTTGGAGTGGGAGCTCTAGTGGCTGGTTTCCTTTTTATGATGTGTCCTTGGTTGCTTGCATTCTGTCTTCTCCCTGTTTGTTTTCTAATGTGTTCTATACATTGCGACACTGTACTGCTGGTATTGGCAGGTACATCATTGAGGGTGCCCTTTATGGGTTGTCAATAACTGATAATCAGACTGTGTCCAGCACTACTGCACCAAACTCCACAAGGGTGGTGGTGTTGTGGATATGTTGATGGGCACTGTCTCTGTTAGTTGCCTAGCTTTGTATTTCCTCCATTCCAGAGCAATGGCAGGGTCCCTAGCTTTCTGCAGTGGTGCAGGGATTGCACACTTTTAGTAGCAGTGGTTCTTGTCTCTGCCTTGCCAGACAGGACTCAATTCAGATAAAAACTACAAGTTTGGGATCTGCTGAATCCCCACTTTATTCTGTGCACCTTACGGTGCAGGGATTGCTCACTCTTAGACCCTTTTGTTTTTCTTTCTCTCACTCTAATCTTGGTAAAATGGAATTCCTTTTTAGAAATACATTCGTAAAATATCTCTTTAACAAAGAGCCCCTAATACCAAGCCACTCACTGTAGTTCTGATATTTTCTAAAATAACAAGTGAACAATTTCCGTTCTTGATTTATTTTTAAAAACTCAACACCAATATGGTCTTAAGAAAAGAAGTTTCACTTATTAAAGGTTATATCTGGTACTTGTGCTGCACAGCACAGTATCATAACATTCAGCTTAACAGGGAAAAATGAACATAATAGACACTGATATTTCATGTCCATGAGCAGTCAGGTGCAAGGCAAGGAAAGTAAACTTAAATTTCTAATCGAATCTTAAGCATTTAAGTTATGATATTTTTTATTGTTCTACAATTAACTTATAAGTATTCTAATTAGGTCAGGATATTTGCCTAAGATTTTCCCAAAAAAACCACAGCAATTTTGAAATGACCTCAATAATCAATCAGGATAAGAAATTTTTTCACAGTGTGTGAAAGAAAAATTTCTCACAGTAACATCAAAGGAGAAACATACCCTAAATAATAACTTTTTCCTACAGAGCTGATTATCCAGGAATGATAAGCTGACAAAGGAATGACTACTACTGGGCTTGTTAGGAAAGACAGGGATAAAGGAAATGTTACATTAATGAATCAGGTGAGAAATTGAGAATTATGCACATACATATTCTTAAGAGCATGTTTTTGAGGCAACAAGCAACACACACATACAATCAAATTCTACTCTTCGTATAACACATGCAGCTCTCTTTTAGTTAGTTATAATAAAACAAAACAGGATTTCCCAAACCACTAGACAGAAAAATATTGAGCTTTCAAAAATATTCCTGCAGAAAATTATTAGGATTCCTAGCTAGAGAGTTGAATTCAGTAAACATAATAGTGGGGAATGTTTATGAAGGGACTCCTGCCAACCCCACTCACATTCCAGGGATATTAAAAAAGGAAGATGAAAAAAATGTATCTGAATGTTTATCATTAATATAAAAGGTGACAGAAAAGTTCAAAAGGGTCTACAATGTAAGATCCAATAGGTGGACTTTTTGGACTGTTTTAAGTTAAATTAAAGGAGTTATTTGAAGAGATAATAATGCTATGGTTGCTAACATAATTTTTTTATTTAAAACTGTCAATAATGTAGCTGAACCTCCTCAATATTAAATAGCTTATATGTCATATTCAATTTACTTCATTCTCAAAAAATCCTTATTTATTAAAGTACAAAAATATCATAAGTACAAGTGGAAAGAATTTAAATACACACCCTTTAAATGAACAGGAGAACAATAAATCAGTGTCAACAAACAAAAGAAAAATCACAAAGTTAAATCAAAAATGCAAAAACAATCTTTATAGATCTGTCAAAAAACATCAACAAAAATTATAAAAACAAAGAAAAGAGATTATTTCAACGCTGCTTTTTTACTACTGCCTTGAATATTCACATTATTCTACTTACAGGAAAGCCTAGTTGGAATCCAGGATTCAACCCATAACCAATATTACTATGGAAACAATTTTTATTTTAAGATTTATTTATTTATTCTTACAGAACTGGGATACAGGCCAGAGGTGTGATAGGTGAGAATATTCACCAGAGACAGAGTGGGGGGCAGAACAAGCAGTTTATAAAAATACACTGCTGAGGGGAGCAGTGGCCAGGTCAGGAGAGGTCTGCCACGCCATGTGTGTCAGCTCCCTGACGGATGACTGAACTCGTGCTGCAGTGGCTTCAGAGAGCTCCATAATGCGGTGTTTTAACCCTCTGCACCACCAGGGAGAGCCCAATTTTTGACCAACCAACTAAACAAGATCAAGGATGACTGTTCTCATCATTTCTATTTAATACTGGTCTGAAAGTTATAACCACTGTACTAAAACATACAAAAGACTCTTTTGTATGTTTTATGTCTTTATGAATAGACCTCATAAGCATGGATGTGAAAAGAAATCCTAAGAAGCTTACTTTTTAAAGCAACTAAAATAATTGAATATATCAAAATTAGATGATTTTAAGTAAACACAAAAAACTATATATGGGTATGTTTCTATATACTACCAATGAGCAGGTACTGAATATGTGTCTATTTCTATATACTAGCAATGAACAGCTATAATAGTATTAAACTGTATCATGGATTTATTTTAAAATATGCAAGACCAATACACTGAAACAACAAAATATTGCTGGGGGACATAAAAGATCTAAATAAATGGAGAAATATGTGTCTTGTGATTAGAAAGACTCTAACCACAAAGATTGTTAAGATGTCATTTCTCCTCACATTGATTTATAGAGTCAATATGATCCAAAACAAAATTACAGCAGGCCAATTTATAGAAATTGATAAAATGATTCAATTTCATTTGGAAATTTAAAAAACCTAGGTTAGCCCAAAAAAGTTTGAAAAAATAAAATTAAAAAGTTGGAAAACTTATACAACCTGACTCATGGCTTCTTATAAAGTTACAATAATCAAGGTTACTCTGATATACATAGAAGGCTAGGCACACAGATGAACAAAGCAGAACAGAGTCCAGAAATATAACACTGGTATGTACAGCAAAATGGATGAATCTCAAAATGCTAATGCTGAGATAGAGGAGAAACTGTAGAGAAGCAGAGTATGGGGAGACTGTAAGCTGCCTTTTATATAAAATTCTAACAAATGAAAATTAATCAATAATGAAACAAATCATAAAATCAGAGAAGTGGTTGCCTGGAGGTATAAAGGAAAAAAAGGAGGGGCTAATTTTCAAAGAACACTTTTGAAACAAACACACTTATGAGTTTGATTGTGGTGATGGTTTCACAAATATAAACAATATTTACCAAACTGCATATTTTAAATATGTACAGGTTACTGTACATCACATATACCCAAACAACACTCTCAAAATTTTTAATGGCAAAACAGGTAAAACTATAGCATAAATGTGGCTCGAAGCTATACCCTTCTTAACTAATCACAAAATATGCTTTGGTCAAAGTGAGCTTTACTATGGACAAAATGAATATAATTCATTCTTTGAAAAACTGAATTATTTCTCTAGTAGAAATATGCAAAATCAAATGAAATTAATAATTCACATTCATTATATCTTTTATATGTTTTGACATATTTGATTTTGTTCACAGGCTTTTTTTGGTGGACAAGTGAACTATATCTAGGAAAAGTATAATGGGAAATGAACAATCATACCTTGATTTGTGCAAAGGGCCTTTCATAACCTCCAACGTAGAGAAGGCCAACATTCTGCGGAAGTAACCTACCAAAGAAGGGAGAGAAAAGCACTGTTTATAAAATGTTCTTTTATAAATAAAAAGTTGTATAATTATCAATTTTCACATAATGACACTGGAAAAATATCTGTGCAATTACTCTTGTCTTTTGCACTAATAGGCAAGGAAAAAATTCTTACACTTAAAACAATCCTGCCAATAAAAGAACCTCTGATGAGAGCTATTATAGAATAACTCACCATTAGAAAAGGGGTAGCAAGGAGGGAACCAGCAAAGTCAGAACAGGTGGGATTTCAGTAACATCTTAAAAGGTGTGTAAGATAAAGGAAGAAATCTAAAAAGTCCTAAGAATACAAAAGATTTGAGACAAAGGATAGACAAGTATGACCAGAGTAAGATTATTTGGTTGGAGATGAAAATCCCAAGGAAATCTGGAGCAGACCAGGAAGGACATCAAATACCATATACTATAGTTTGCTAGTGGTATGGAGTGATTATTTTTTTAATGTACTTATTTCTTAGAAAAATAATAAATGCATACAAAAACAAAAATCAAATGATAGATAAGACAGAAATAAACAATGGTTACTTTCCCTACATCAGCCCTCCCTATTCTGACCTGAAAGAGGTCTACATCATTCTTGACTGTCTTAAAACATTGCAAATTAAGAAATACCACTCATTAGAAATGTGCTTGCAGCGTACATAGTAATGGAAAACAAATGGCATAATTAAATATTCCTGTTTATCTCTTGTTTTAATCATAAATCTCTTCCTAACGTACAGTTAATTGATGCAACTCCAGTCTTAGCATGGTCATACATAAAGAGCACAAAAAAGAATTTGTCTATACTCCTTATATAAAGCCAATAGGACAACCTATATATCCTCAGAGTCTGGGTAATGAAGGTTAATAGAATTTTAGGGCAGGTAAACAATTATAATTAACTATTTCTAGGATGGCTGTAAATTCTATTGCATCAATCTGAGAATTTATTGAATAATATCTAAAGTAAAGGAAACTAAACTGTAAATCAATCAAACAAGATTCTCAGTGTATCATTATGGTATAATCATGAAAAATTAGAATACAAGAACAGCAAAATAACCATGATTATCAAACCATATCTTTTAAATTCAGTGAGTCAAAGACCCTACTTCAATATTCTAGAATTCATTTATTCATAAGTTAACTTCTCTGAAAGTAGGATATCTCTAATAGTCTCTAGTATCTTATCATCAACAGGGTAACAGCTGGGAGATAGTTTGGTTCTGTGGGAGATTCACTGATTCTGTGAAGTAAGACTAAGAAAGCCTATTCTCAAGACAGCTAAGATTTTAAGAAAAAAGGTAGATATTCAGTCTCCTGAATATCCACCAGCCCTACATCCTTTAAAGGTCTATGAGGTACTTAAAGCCAATAAAAAGAATGTTAATCACTGCTGAACAAAATCCTGAATTAAGCCAGTTTAGCAAAAAGCTGCTTATGTTGTAATAAAGTAGTAAGGCATTGTAGGATATTGCTGAAGGTAATACACAAGAATAAAGGCACTTGTCAATTGAATGCAAAAAAAAAAAGGATAGGAAAAGTCTCAAATCTCAACTGTGAAATGGAGAAATTTCTTAGTCATCATTTGATATGTAAAAAAACAAATCCAACCAACCAAAAAAACTTTAAATCTCTCACAAGTCATTGCTAGTATCAAAAATTTAATGTTAGATATGTATACTGATAAGTCATTTCCTTTATAACAAATGTTCAAAAAGCTTGATAAACTCCATTTTGAAGTAAGAATAGTCACTGTTGATACAAATAGATGTTATCAAAAGAGAATAAAAACTGGCTGACATTTAAAATTCAGTATGCCTCTAATTATCCTGCATATGCATTTCAGGAAGCTTGCCAATATACACTACATCATGTGTCCCCCTTCCTCCATCCACTTATTTAATAAATATCTTTTCCTAAGCAAGAATTTCTTAAATACACTATTTACATTGCATATATATGTATATATATGTAATTGTGTGTATGTATGTATGTATGTATGTAAACTTTACTTCTTTACTGTTTTTTTCTCATTCATGTACCTACTATTCTTTAACACGTTTTACCACCATCATTTCAGTGGATTTAATGTTATCGTAATGTAAAGTTCTGTTGTGTTTATAATAACTACCACTTTGACCACGCAAATTTCCACTTCTAAAAAACAGGACATTTCTTAAAATGTTTTTACTTTTCAAAAATTATTCTAACAAGATAAATGTGTAATTATTTTCAAATAACAGGCACTATTTTATCATGACAGTATACTTGTATATAACATAGCAATCACTCGTTTTAATTCCCCAGAGTAAGGCATTAATTTAGCACCGATAGAAGCATCTATATGTATGTGTTAAAATAGAAACCTTGACTTATTTAGTATCAGCTAATTGTTTTGCCCTTAAGTTATATGGACATTAACATAATCCTTATACAAATGTCAACAATTTCTAAAATAGCGGCTTTTAACTAAATGCTTTACACACTGGTTGCCAAAGAGAACGTTTGGGCAAGGAAGGAAGAAGAAAAGCCCTAACTATACCAGATTCACGTGTAGGAAAATTCAATGTTGTTACCACATAAAATTTCCTGTTCTACATATTCAAAGTAACGTCAATAGTCTTGTAAGACTTTGTCTAAGAACCTGCTAAATTCATCGGAAATTATATATGGAAGAACAAAGCAGTAAGAATATAAAAATTTCCTAAACAACAAAAAAGATTGATTCCATCAGATATTAAGAATATTTATAAAAGCTTCAGCAATACTTATAAAAGCTTCAACAAAAAAAATGTGTTACTGTCAACAAGGACAGGCCAGTAGGCCTGAGAGAACCTAGAAAAAGATCTACACACAAGACACTTGACTTCCAACAAAAGTAACATTACAGCAAGTTGGAGAAAGAACAATCATTCTAGTAAAATAGTGCTAGGATAACTGGCCATCTACACAGATACAAATATATCATGAGGGAACAAATTGAGAAATCTGACTATATTATTTATTACTAATTTCTACTTAGCAAGAGATACTGTAGATCCAAATCTCACTCAAAACTTAAGAAAAACTCTAAGTGTGTTGGGAACCTTAAGTTAAATAAATAACCTCATGCATGTTGGAAGAAAAACAAAGGTGGCTACGTTTCTCTTTAACAATAAGTGAAAAAAATTGTTAGTTCAAATACATGTATATAAATTTTAGCAGGGCAAAAGTAAAGTCAAAGCACTTGACAATGAAAAAGTAACTGCAACATATGACACCAGAAAAGTCACTCTATAAACCTAATACATACACCCACAATCACAGAACTTTTAATAATTGTAGGTAGGGGGGGAAAGCAATAAATCTGTTGGGAAAAAATGGGAAAATGGCATTCACATACAAAAAGAGACATTATAATGTATAAAAATACTCATATTCACTTGTAATTAGAGAAAAGTAAATTAAAATGGCACAGTGACACTAAATCTGACTTATTAAATGTGCAAAAGTGAAAACATATACAACGCATTCTCAGTTCACCAGTCTGTGGAAAACATAGTGTTGTTGGAAAAGTAAACTAGTATTAAGTTTAAATGTACAAAAAAGAGGGCCCTCCCTGGTGGCGAAGCAGGGTAAAGCACAGCACTGAAAATCTAAAGCCGCTTCCGCATGAGTTCAATTCCCGCCTGCCCCGGAGGTGACC
>NW_004567102.1:37591633-37620036 GCF_000260355.1 Condylura cristata
AGGGGTATGGGTTAGCAATTCTGAAAATATACATATACTAAGATTTAACAAACAAGTAAATATAGCATGGGTAAGAGATGCAGGTTGGTTACCTAACGTTTCGCTAAGACACACATTAATGTTTCATATACTTTTCTGTGTGTATTATATTTTTATAACAGGCAAGATAAATATAAAAAGCACAGAGAAAAAAACACCAACATAAGCAATTGGCAAGAGTAAAAGAGTAACTTGCAAGTGAGAGGTATAATATTATGTGCCATATTAACATATTTTAATATGCCTGTCTAAATAGATGAGTATTTTAAGAGATGAGCTCCTAGGGTATCCAAAATCACTCATCTACTTAGTGTGAGAGCTACATATTCTATAGAATAAATATACCAGGAAAACACAGAACTCCTGTACCTGCCTAATGGTTTTAAATATAAAAATGAAAAAAGAGTGCTTAAAAATTACTAATAAAATTTTCCATTCCCAGACAAGCTAGAAAACAAGGACTGGACTACTTCTCTGATGAATCAAACTCGTTCACCATGCTTTACATAATGAAAACTGGAGAATACATGCTGGGGATATATTTTTAAGGAAATTTTCTGCCTCCAGCCTTATATTTTCTTAAGTACTATCTCCAGTAAGCTGCTTGTTTGCACAAAGGTCCAATACCTTGTCTGGAGCTTAGAAATGATTTCAGAGAAATTACAAAAGCCACAGTACCAGACTTAAGTTAGAAGTTTGAAGAAAGAATATTCACAATGGTGAGTATTAATAGATGAACCTAAAGTTACCTGGAAGCAGACCTTTCAATGTCAGTTGATTTTTAAAGAGTAACACAAACTAGACAGAGTACATACTGTTTTCCTTCTAGTAAGAACCTAATTCATGGAGGATGTGGAGAATTCTTACAATATAGCTGTTTAAATCAGCCTAAAATCTTGTTAGCCTTTATTGCTAAATAAAGTTTCTTGAAACCTTAAATATATATATATATATATATATATATATATATATATATATATATATTTATATCCTATTCCCAAGAACTAAAATACAGTGTTGTACAATGGTTTTCAGAAATTGGACAACAGACAGTATAGGTCAGAAGTCCCTGAAAGCAAAGAAGCAAATGAAGTTAAGTCCTACCACTGCCCCAAGTCAATACTTAAGAGTTTTTAGTCAATACTTAAGAGTTTTTAGATCAAGGGCGGAAAGTGCGAATCCAGGTCTATGAAGTTCAAGATAGTTAAAATCTAGTCCTTTAGAGGAAAATAAAATGCCAGTTCTTACACTACAGAAATGAAAACATGCCTACAAAAACCTTGTATCCAAGCTTCATAGCAGTTTTATTTCTAACAGTCCAAAATTAGAAACATTCCAAATGTCCATAAACTGGTGAACAGATAAATTGTGAATTAGCTATGCAATAAAATGCTACTCATATGTTTAAAAAAATGACTACTGATACATAAAACATGGATAAACTTAAGACCAGAAAAGGCATTCCATTATATATAATTGTAGAAAATCCTGAATAGCAGATTGATAGAATGGGAGGTGGGGAAAAGATTAAAAGGAGAAAAAGGAGGAGGAATTAGAAATGGGCAGGAAGAATTTTTGGAGGTGGTGGGCATATTCATCATCTCAGCCTGACAGTGGTGACTTCACATATACAAGCCAATCAAACTATTATACACTTGAAGAGCAAAGTTTTTTGTGAATTACTCCTCAAAAAAGGTACAAACTTCATTTTCTAAATTTTGCTTAATATATTTTAAAAGGAAAGTCTACATCTGTTTACATCTGAGCCAACAAATAATTCTAAATTGACCCACTCTCCTTTTAACGGATAATTATTTGATGAATTGTCTATATAAGCACAAAGCAGAATTAGTGTGACAAGTGAGGTTTTTTTAAAACAGGAAAACCTCTGAACACATCTAGTTCTCTGCCTCATTTGTTATCTAATGATCTAATTACTCTGAGGCTTTCTTCTATCTAGAAAATAAAGAATGACTTACTTACTGGCTTCAAATATAGGTATCTAAAAATCACTTGACTCATCATCATATCCATAAATTTTCACTTCTTTGGCACTGACCCTGATGTATGTGTAACGTATATATGTTGAAAGGTTAAATGAACTTTATTTAGTGAATCAGGTAATACTGAATCTTATTTTTTTCCACTCTATTTTTGTTGAAAAGTTTCCCTGGTATACTTCGGACAAGAATTTGTAAGGTCCTCCTTTTCCCCTGGGAATAATGTGGGAACATTATGTTAAGAACCTGTTTCTGCAGAAGAAGTACAAAAGATGTTCTAGAGACTAGAAGCAGAAATTTAAGCTGAGTGGGTATAATTCACAATTCACTGTTTTTCAGTCTAAATTACAGCACCATTTCACATGTTACCAGCTATTTCAATAATAGCTATGATCAATCAAAGAGGAAAATGTTTTAAATAACAGACCGTAGAATAACAGAAATTGTTATATTCCACATTGAAAAAAATCTCTGCAAATCTGAATTACAGTTTTATAGAACTTTCTACAAAATACTGACATGTGACCTAGCACCAAAAATAGAGAATTGCTGAGGTGTCTCATTGATACTATACACATTAAACTGGTCTTCTCTCTATTATTAATTTTAAATACTCTTCTAGTAAATATTTGCATCCCCTTTCTTAATATGTGAAGTATGCTAGGAATTGATTTTTTTTTATGGTAAGCATGTACTAGTTATCCTTATTTGTGAAGGAAATTACCATTTTTAATGTTTCTATTTATAATTATGAAATCAGCCTATTTTGAGTTTGTTCCAACAGAGTTCATGGTTTATTTGAATCATTCTATACTTTTGTTCAGAGTAACCACTAATTGGTGGAAGTTTATAAAGCCCTTGAAGGAACTTTTATACTAGCTGAATAGTTCATGTAAAAGAATATGAACTAAAACAACTCATTTTATCTTTTAATGTATGTTCCAAACACATTTATAATGATATAATACTAGAACTTCAAATTTAAAAGTGACTAAAATACTGAATTGCAATGTCAAGTCTTTTAATCACTTTATTTAGCCTTCATATATGTCTCAATCACCTAGCAATTAAAGGTTAACATAATGTATGAGATAGTTTAACCTCAGTAATGTAACTATAAAATATTGTAGGTATTCAAAGAAGAAGTCCTGATATCTTGTGCTCTGGGCTGATAATAAGAAGACATTAGCTGCCCATAAATCTACTGTCATTGGATCATGGTGGTAATGATATAAAGGATGATAACTTTAACATTTCTTAAAACCATGAATATAAACTAAATGTTAGATGACTACAGCCACATTTTATAAATGACTTAAAGAACCACCATATTCTCATGGTGAACTTAGCTGGATTATTCCCAAAAAGATATAAGGAATCTAAAAATCATAATAGTTTCCATTCATTTTTTTTCCATTTTGGTAAGTGTTGATGGGAATCCTTAAAGCAGGTTATAGTCATTATAGCTTTAGAATATCCTGGGCAAAACAGGAGTAATCATACAATGTTTATCTTTTCCTCAAGCAAGTAGCCAGGTTTTCTGGAGTGACCTACTTTCAGAAATAGTTTCAAAGTATAATTATATAGCCATCTCATAAACAGTCATTTCATAAAAGACACTTTAAAATACAGATTTTAAATCCATTCCTTTAGGCCCTCCCTGGTGGCACAGGGTTAAAGCACAGCACTGATGTGAGTGGCAGCCACTTCAGTGCGAGTTAGATCCCCACCCCAGGGTGATGACATAGTGTGGCAGACCTCTTCTGACTTGCCTATTGTTCCCTTCAGCAGTGTACTTCATGGATCTGCCTGTTCTGCTCCCCACTCTGTCTTGGTGAATCCTCTCACCACCCCTGCACCTCTGGCCTATACTCCAGTTCTGTTTGCATAAAATAAATAAATCTTTTTTTAAAAAAAATCCATTCTTTTACAGTCTGGTGTTCATAGCAGTAATATTCACAATGGCCAAAAGGTAGAAATAATATAGATGTTCATCAATAAAATGCAGTAAATATAAATAATGCAATATTAGTCAGCATTAAAACAGAATGAAATGCTACAAGAGATGAGTCCTGAAAGCATGCTTTGTAAAATAAGTCAGTCACTGAAGGATTCCTTTTATATGGGGTACCTAACAATCAAATTCTTAGAAACAGAAAAGAGAATACAAGTAAGGGAACAGGGAATTATTGTTCAATGCGTACAAAGTTTCTTTTGGAGATGATAAAGTTCTGGAAATGAATAGTGATAATATCTGTACAACACCGAAAATTATACTAAATGTCACTGATTTATACCATCAAAAATGTTTAAAATCAGGCCCTCCCTGGTGGAGTAGCGTGTTAAAGCACAGTACTAAGAAGCTAAAGCCACTTCAGCATGAGTTCGATCACCACCCCAGAGGTGATCCACAAGGCCCTGTAGCCCTCTCCGGACCTGCCCGCTGCTCCCCTCAGTAGTGTACTTCATCAGTCGGCCTGTTCTGCACCCCACTTTGTCTCTGGTGAATCCTCTCACCACCCCTGCACCTCTGACCTGTACCCCAGTTCTGTATGTGTAAATAAATAAATCTTTTAAAGAATAAATTTCATATCAAGCACATTTTATCACAATAAAAATTAAAAATTATGCATAATTAAAACACATTTATCAACAATTTCAAACATTATTCTCTTCTTAATTATCACAGATTGTTCCAGATACTCCTCACATCCTTTCTCCCAATCTCTTCAGGGTCACCCCTTCTTTTCTACTGCAAGAAACACTTTCATTTCACACTGAATGTTATCCATCCTTCAATTCATCTCTACTTCTATACTTATATTCTTAGCTATCTAGTCCTTCCTTTGCTACCAACCCAATTTTAACATCTATTTCTTCTTTATTTTTTCAAAGATCTATACTCTTCTTTCCTCTACTATGCCTGTTAACAAGGAAATTTACAATGTCAAGAAAGGTCATTCTGAAGTTGAGCCAACTAAAAATCACAAGAATAAATTATATTTATGGAAGTAAGGCACCTAAGAAAGACGACTCATAAATGACTCATAAGTAGGTCCTTTTTGTGCAGAATCTTATGATGTTTTGGAAAGGATGGCTTGAAATCATGGGGTAAAACTGACTCCTAACTCTGGTGTTTACTAACTATAAATTTAGTCAACTCACTTAAAATTCTTTTTAACCTCAATATTTTGTTGAGCAAATATGTAAGACTTATTTTACAGAGATGATTTGAGGATTACATAAATTTTGTATTTATTTAAATATACTCTAAGTCAGCTGAATACATTAATGACACATTCTCAAAATATATGACAATTTAAAAAGAAAAGCTTGCCTTGAAGAAAAACTGAGTTTACAGTTATGGACAAATAAGAATTTACATAAAGGTGTTGATATTTATAAGATTCGTACATATATACATGTACTAGCGGGAGGAAATTGTGAGAGGCAGATGATCAAAGGGAAAGATGGAGACTGACCTAACATAATTAGCAAAAATGAGTTCGATGGATACTAGAAAAGTATATGCTGACACAGAAGACCTAATTGTCAAGCTCTACTACAGCCTGGATAAACTAATCATTTTCTTTAATCACATTTTCACAGAGTAATCTTACTATGAATAAGATTACTAAGTACGGGAGTGGGAGGGGTTGTGAGGGGGGAGGAGAGGAAGAGAGAGTATGTGAGCTACAAAGATGCAATAAAATAGTAATATAAATTACTAATAATAATTACAAAAGTAGTAATTATAGCTATTTACTAAGAATGTCAATGTGCAAGATCCTGTGCTGTTTAATTTTATATTACAGTGATCTCTCTGGTATTAATTTTAATTTTAATACTCCATTATTATTAAGAATTTAGGATTACCATTTAATCTTGTCATAGAACCCCATGAGTTAGGTACCATTATTATCCCCTTTTAAAAGTAAGGGGGCTAACAGAAATAACTAATTCGCC
Source organism: Condylura cristata (assembly GCF_000260355.1). Taxonomy (NCBI): domain Eukaryota; kingdom Metazoa; phylum Chordata; class Mammalia; order Eulipotyphla; family Talpidae; genus Condylura; species Condylura cristata. The sequence goes on from NW_004567102.1 coordinate 37,597,639, forward strand.
TAAGGGCACACAGCATGTACAAGAGAGAACAGGGAATCAAACTTCTCTTCTACTTGTTCTTTGTTCTTAATTCTCATGCTAATAGCACTGTTACAGTAATTAAGAAATCTGATAAAAGATAATTAATCTCCACAACACATAAACTGAGTAATGAAATCAGTTTGGGGTTTGCAAACTCTCCAACCTTTTCAGGTATACAAAATATCTCTTCAACCAAGATGGCCTATTTTTTAAAAAGAATAACGGGGGAATAAAGAAAGGCAACAAGAAGGAAGCAAAATTAAATGAAATCTCTATTTGTTTGGGCTCTCTCCCCTCTCCCCTAATTTTATGAAACTGTTATCAGTTATTTAAAGTCTATATCAGACTCTAGGTCAGATAACAGAAAATTCCTGCCCTCAGAAGCTCATACTCTTAAAAAGGCAAGTTTGAAGCCAACTACAAGAAACTAAAACAACTTGGCCTACTGACTACCAAAGATTTTTAAATTCTCAAAGTAGAGGATCACATGGTATGTGAAAACTCTCCTACTGGTTTCTAGGGAGTTAATTTAGATGCATTATGTTCTCAACACTTGAACCACGAATAAAGCCATAGCATTTTAAGACTCTTACCAAATATTGTGAAGCATTATCATTTAACATTTTATATTATAATCCCAAGCCTCTAAATAGTGCCTGACACAAAGTAGATGATCAGTGGTTGCTTGGTAAGTAAAATATAAAAGAAAAAAAATGTCAGAAAAGGAAACAAAATAATACATACCTCTTCAAGAAATAATTAACCAGTGATATTAAGTTAGTCTTAAAAAATCTGTGATAGGTAATACAAATTCTTAAATTAGGTGAAGAAAACTTCTATGTAGATTATGGAGCTATGAAATATTTTGATATGCAAAACCAAAACTGTCAGATGTAGTTTTGGCATAATCTATGCAAAATAAAAAGATTGCCTAATCTAAGGGAACTTTAAAGTAGAATTTCTGAAAAATTAAATGAAAGATAAGACATAAATAGAAATGAAGAAGCTTACAGTTTCCTAAAATAATTCTCCAGACTAGTTTTAGGAAAATGAACCTGACATACTCACTCAAAACTCAAAAATGCTCCCGGTATTACATACTTAGTTGGAATGAAAACATTTGAAATCATCTGTGGTATAAAAGTCAACAACCATTATTTTGTAAGTGTTCTTATTATAGCTATTAGGTTCCAAGTTATATCTAAGAACAAAGTTAAATATCCCATCTCATTTCCTAAAGTTCAGTTATTATAGAATTCACAAGTTCAGAATCTCTAACTTTCTAACAAGTTAGAGATGGCATTCAAAACAGTCTGGGATTTAAAACAACTTCTTTCTCAAGCAAGGGTTTCTGTTTTAGGAGTCCTATTTGATTATATGTGAATTACTAGAATGGGAAGAATGAGAGAAGTAAAGAGAAACTACAGAACAATCTAAAACTCCCAACAATAAAAGAGACTTAATTCCCTGACTTCAAAACGTAAAACGTTGTGCTCACGACTTTTTATTTAATTAAGAAGAGCAAAGCACAGAGTCAGGCAAACAGCATTAGGCAAGATTTAGAAGTATAAACACTAAGTATGTCACCAATGCACTGAAATGTCCTTTTGAGGGTTGGGAGAGGAACAGTAAATCTTCCGGGGTAATTAAATGAGGTAAGCACTGAGTTGCTGCCGAGATCAGTCTAATTTTATAAGAAAGTGGAGGTGTCTTACATGTTATCTTACAAAGTACAATAGTTGTAAGAACAATCTTTATATCATACAAAACATATCATTAATGAGAAAGAAAGGACAATGTGAATGTATCTATTATATATAAATAATCTAGAGATAGACACAATTTTACTACAAATGAGAAATGGTACTTTCTGATTTCCTTTCAAGTATCTGATTTAAAAAACGAGTAAGAGAAGGATACATTAATATGATTCTATAACTTAAATGATTCCACGTAGTAAGTTAGAAGTTAAAAGAATACTTTCAACTAGAACTTTCAACTAGAATTCTACTATAATACCTGAAAACACAAAGCACAGTTCAAGTATTTTACAAGGTAAAGTACAATTTGATATGGCAAACATCAAGGTAGCTTAAAATAAAGTGAAACAACTCCATATGTGCACAAATAAGTGTAAATTCTACAGGTGTACAGATACTTAGGGAAATGAACTATTTTATTCAATTTTAAGTTAAATGGTCTCTCACTCATTAGTGCTGTATGCCAAAGAATATAAGTATGGTAGTCTAAATTAATGAAAACATCCTGGAGAGAAATGCCAAATTAGACTCTACTTATCTGCGACTGCCATAACTAAAATCAACCCAAATGTTTTGCTTCAATTTTTTTCATAGAGAACAAGTAATATTGTTTATAAACTACCTAAAAATGTTGCTTACAAAGAATCTACCAAATTTGTATTCACTGAATTTTAACCATAGTTTAAATGCAAACTGACAGTGAAAATGACTATTAAATTGTGTAATTACTTACAAACTATAAAGAGCACAGTACTTTCAATTATAGCCATGCCAATTATAACTATGAAAAACACAATGACAAAAAAACTCATATATGTGATACATTTTGAAATGAAGTATCTAATAGAGTAAGTGTATAATGATACAAATAAGCCAAGACAAATATTCAGTTAAAAGCTATTGAGTTCCATTCAGTTAAGGCTATTGATTCTTCATGCAACTCTCTTTGGTAAGGGAGGCGGAAGTTGTTGGGTGCAAGGAGCACTGAGACAGAACAGAATCTACTTATACAAGAACTATATATGAGAGACAGAATCGATATGTTAAAAATAACATCATAATGACTTTGTAGGAGGTATTTAATATTTCAGCTTAACTCTCATTGTTTTATTAATATTTCATAACTTTCTTCCTATTGCTATTTCTCAAAAGGGTGTTTTGCAGAACTGAAGAAACTGAGTTACCATAACAAGAAAAAAAGGCAAGAATAAAGAAATTAATGTTCATTGCATAAATAAGATAATTAATTGCATTGACAAGAATTTCTCATGTGGTAATGTAAGTACAGAAAGAACCTGACATTTATCATATCCTGCCTCAGAAAAAGTAACATCCACATTCATAAGGGAACGTGGTAGTAATAAGTTCATATAGCTGAATGAATAAAAGGGAAGAACTGAAAAAGTTTCAATATAAATTTTGTTAAGATGTTAATTAAAAAACTGAGACATGGACTTAGAGCTTATTCTCTGATCAATGTCCTAGGTATTTCAATGACATATTCAGTGAATATTTGTAGAACGAATTATAGAAATAGTTATACTAGTAGCCAATATTTTAAAATTATGTGTAGTAGATATTATACTATTGTACTTAGATTATTTTAATCTTCACAAAAACTCTACTAAGATTACAATTAATATTAATGACATTAAAATTAACCTCATTATTAATGAGAAAATAGAATTAAGTTTGGTAACAACCAACACAGTCTGAACTTTTACTTTAAAGAAATATGACATCAGAAAGATAAGAAAACTATTACTCTTGTACATTCTGCTTTCAAAGACAGACATTGTATGATTTCACATATGTGGTACACACAGAGAAAACAAACAGATGAACTGAGAGAAACAAAAATAAACATTTAGACTACAAGGTTAAATTAGTGTTTACCAGAGAGGAAAGGGAGGAAAAGGGTAGATCAGGTAAGAGATCCCCTCTATGGTGAAGGATAGAGCTTTTTAGTGGTAAACTTAACACAACAGATACACATGCTGAAGAGTTCATGATTCACACCTGAAACATATAACATTGCAATGCAATGTTACTTTAGTTAAAATATATATTTAAAAGATGGGAAAAGTAAAATAAGTTTAAAAAGAATATGATCCTGAAAGGTCTAACTCCTAAATTTAAAACATATGTATTATTTGTGAGAAATGATGCCAGTCTTACTACCAATACCTCAGCCAAAGTAGAGAGTATGAAACATCTTTCTTATGTCTAAAACATTTTAAATGATACAAGTAATATCAGAAATAGAAGGGAAGTGATTGCCCTCCACAAGTAGTTTAGGCATCATCTCTGTTCATCCTCCTCCCTCACAAAATTTGCTAGATAGAAATACATTTTTAAAAAAAGAAAAGCCAGGCCCTCCCAGTTGGCACAGCAGTTAAAGCACAGCACTAAGAAGCTAAAAGCCACTTCGGCAAGAGTTCAATCCCCAGCCCCGGATGTGATCCACATGGCGCGGCAGACCTCTCCGGACCCACCCACTGCTCCCCTCATCAGTGTACTTCATCAGTCAGCCTGTTCTGCTCCCCACTCTATCTCTGGTGAATCCTCTCACCGCCCCTGCACCTCTGACCTGTATCTCAGTTCTGTATGCATAAATAAATCTTGAAAATAAAAAAAGAAAGAAAAACCAGGGGTTATATCAACTAAATACCTTTTTTTTTCATGCTGTCAAATGTTATGACCAATAAAAAATACTTTTGAAGCACCAAGTAGTCATAGCTTTGGAAAAAACTAAGAATTATATACGTAGTATTAGCACATAAAAGGTATAATTGATCTGTATTATAGCTACACTCTCTTATAGCTACTTGCACTATAAGGAACAAATCATGTTGCAGTGAACAAGCATCATTTTTTAGGTAAAGATAGATCTATAACAGAATGACTTCACCACATGATCAAGAAAAGTATTATAATGAGCTCCTTATGACTTAGTAAGAGAGAACTCTGAAGGGTTTTATTCTTCTTGAAGGAAATGGGCAAAGAGCCATTCTCAAAAAAATAATTAAACAGTTCTCTAAAATATGGAGCTAAAGGGCCCTCCCTAGTGGCACAGCGGGTTAAAGCATAGCACTAAGAAGCTTAAGCCACTTCCGCATGAGTTTGATCCCTGCCTGCCCTGGAGGAAATCCACATGGTGTGGCAGACCTCTCCTGACCCTCCCGCTGCTCCCCTCAGCAGTGTACTTCATCGATCTGCCTGTTCTGCTCCCCGCTCTGTCTCTGATGAATCCTCTCACCCACAGCATCTCTAGCCTGTACCCCAGTTCTGTATGAATAAATAAATCTTTAAAAAAAAATGGAGCTAAAAACTGTTATCAATTCCTAGCTGACAGTACTTTTTCCTAATCTAGAGAGACTCATGGTCATACTTTCCCAAAGTATAGCAAATGCTACCATCTAAAACAATCACATCCTCTCCAACATATAAAAGGCCGTAGAAATCACAAGGGCTGTTTTACACTGGAACAACAGATTTTTATCCTCAATATTACATTTTAATGAAAGACACCAAAAAGTCAAGTTCCCACCAATTTAATTTAATAAACTGTGTACACAGGATTAATGAACTTAAATTCAAGAGGTCCACACATAAGACTTTACCTACCAATGTCTTGCTTCTTTCTCATGTTTTTTTTAATAGTGTATTTGAATTGATTCTATATCAATAAATCTTGTAATTTAGGTTTAAGAACTTAGGTGTTTCTAGGGCAGGTAGAAGGTTCATTGAGACAGGGAGGAAAGGAGTCACCCTTTCGGATGGTACAATCCAAGTCTTCTCTCTTTCATGCCACAATGATAGACCATTTCTTTAAAACCCCGTTCTTAAATCAGAAGGTCCAGGAAGCCATCTGCAGCCATCAGAGTTCCTCCTACTTGCCTGATGCCACTGACCACTGTCCCAAGGGATCAGATCTGCCATGTAGGTAATCTCTTATGTCAGGATGTTTATTTTACTTGCATACTGAGTTCTGCTACTACTGGATACTTCCATACCCTCCCCTTCTTCCTCTCCTTCTTCTTCCCCTCTGTGTTAGCAGTTATTGCCTACTGTCACATCTGTTTGGGACATTATGGCACCAGTTACAGTTTCTAGCCATGGAGCTAGTGCCCAATACTAATGTAGCCCATTTTCTGAAATTTACCATTATTCTCTACCCTCAGGTCTGCCCAGGCAGCTCTCGTGCTGCTTTACAAGGCTTCTGCTGAATTTCAACCATATTGGCAGCACTTTGAAACTGAAAGGCTTTCTCTGTCTTCTAATTTCAGTAGAAGTGGAATTTTTACAGTTTCTTTCACTTTCCCTGTCGTACGTATTTTACAGAAGGAAAGGGATGAGTTTTGATTCTAAATTATAAGCGTCAACTTTGGCAATAATACCAAGCAGGCAGAAGCCTTCCTCTGGGAAAAAAGCAATCTGAAAGGTGACAAGTCTGTTTTCACTTCTTCAAAACACACAGTATTTAATTATTCATATTCATTTAGTGAATGAATTGGCAATGTTTGTGACTGCTATAGAAAGGAAGATTAAATCTTAATTTATAAATATTTATCTTAAAATATTATGGAGATTAAAAAGGAAGAAATATCCTCTGGCTGAGATACTAAAAGTTTTCAAAGTGAACTGAGGCTGAATGGGAGAAAAGTATAAAGATGGAAAATAAAGCCAACAGAGATACTGTGTTCTGTGTTCTACTGAACATAGATGTATTTTTAGAACAGTTAATCTGCTGTAGTTATATAAATACATATATAATTCTATATTACAATTTTAAAAATTATATAGATCAGTATTGCCACGAATACAAAATAATCACATGTAATTTTGATTTCTCTAGTAAAAGGCACATTAGAAACAATTAAAAGGCCAAGATGAAATTTGCTTTAATATGTTCAAAATATTACCATTTTAACAAATATCAGTTATTAATAAGATAATTTACTTTTCTGGCACCAAATCTTCAAAATCTGGTATATATTTTATACTTGTAGCACATCTTGTTTTGGACTAGTCACATTTAAAGTGCTCAATAGCCACAGATGTCTAGTGACTACCATATTGGAGAATGCACATATACAGTAAGCAAACCATCTGTTCATTCTAGAATGTGACCTGAACAAAAATTCTCAAAGAATTCTACTAAACAAAGAAAGTTCTGCTCCATCTCAAGGTAGTATCCATGATATACCCACTATTGCCAAAAGTGGAGAGGCTGCTTATAAACTTCTTGTGCCTATAAAAACTACCTAAGAAACTAGGTAGGATCAAGGCCAGAAAGTCAAGAACTCATAAATACCATTTGGAAAGTTAGGAGCTGAAGATAAGCAGTTACATAATCATCTGAGCTGAAAAAGAAATCTTAAATCTTTTCGCAGAAAAAGAAATCTTAAATCTCAACACTGTTAGATATAAATCAAATAGGTGTTCTTGTCATTTGAGTATCTTAAATATTTCAAGCCTCAAAACATATGCACACTATAGATTACATATATACACATACACATTCACATACATATATACCTATATATCATATTACTTAATTTTTTTCGTTGTTCATTTATTTATACAACTATTATATAGTTTTGGGAGTTGAACTTCACACCTCAACATGTGCGTATTCCTCACTTGCCTCATAAAATTTAGTACCAATACCCCCTCTACATTCCCTTTCCCTATATCCACCATAGTTTTCAGAGTTCATGAATTAATTTTATTGTGTTTGCCAGTATGTTTTCTTTGGTTATTTATATTCAACAAATGATTGAAACCATCTGGTTTCATTTTCTGACTTATTTCACTTGGCATAATCACCTGAGGATCCATCCACGCTATCCCAAAAATGTACTTTTTGATGGCTGTGTAGTATTCCATTCCGTTAGTATCATTACCATAATTTCTTTATTTAGCTGTTTGTCAGTGGTTATTTAGGCCAATTCCATGCCTCAGTTGTTAAGAATAATGATGCGAGGGGTACACAAACATTTCTGTATTTGTGCTTTCATATTCTTTGGGTAAATGCTTAGCAGTGATACTGCAAGAATATATGGCACTTCCATTTTTGTTTTGTTTGTATGCTTTTTTTTTTTTCCCACATATTTGTTTTGTTTTGTTTTTACAGTATAGGATTTCTCCCCTGAGGTGTGGTCTTTTAGAATGAGTTGTAGGTATATTTCGCAGTTAGCTTGATATACCTCTAATGTTTCTTTCAGCCTTGTAATGTTACAAAAACAAAATAAAAATTGTGCTAAAAGCAGTAAGTAGCGTATATTTGTATACCTACGAATGCTATTAAATTTGCTTAGTGATTCTTTAAAAGTTTTTGTTTTTCCGCTGCTTTGAGCTGGAGGGCTCTTCACAATTAGATTAATGTCCTTTTAAAGAGAGGGAGCTACTTAAGATCTTTCTACGGACACGTACCAATTAAGGCAGTGTCAGTATGTAGCCAGTAAAGGGTCTTCACTTAGACCCCATCTTAGTACTGTCATTTCAGACTTTCAGCCTCCAAAACTATGGAATATGTGGTGCTTGATGTAATAGCCAGAGCTAACAAAGATCACTTCTGTAAAACTAAGCATACTAGCATACTTTCTAAAATGAATAAATTTTTATTATACATGTATGTTTATATGTGTACTATGTGGCATAAAGATTAAGATTACTGCTTTCAACAACCTAAAATCATAAGCAGGTTCCTAGAAGAAACTATGACAAGTGGGTTTATTATGATAAAGACAAGGAACAAAATATAAACCAAAAAAGGTGATATTTGCATTAAAACAGCAGATTCCAATTGTACTTCATACCTTTTGCAAGCATAGTATAAAACTTTTCTTTTTAAAATAGTACCTTTCAACCACCTTCATGTAAATAATGAACTACAATCTATCCATAACTACTGGTAAATAAAGATCCATATACAACTGATCTCTGAAAGGACATTTCCATTAACAGTAACACCACTGAAACTTGTTCTATCCCATTATATACAAATGTTAAGAACAACAAATGGCATGAGTGAAATGAAAATTTTATAGGAAAAAATATATATTCCTTTCTCTTTACATGAATTAAGGGGGAAAAAAATCATATAACTTCCCAGAGCTTCAGAAATGAAACTTAACATATTTCAGAGTGATTTTTTTCATTAGGTTATTTTTAGTAAATTGTTTTTGACTTAAAATTAAAAGGCCATATATGTCACTAGTATACTTAAGCTTTTTCTTGGGTAGAACTAGGGATCTTTTTCAAGTATAATATATTTTCATTTAGAAATCATCTATTTCCCTTTATTACTTCTAACTTTAAATAAACTGGATACTAGCCTTGTTTTTAAATAATCTCTGGAAACAAGTTTCACTCCTTCAATGTTCAGTCTCAGTAATTCAATATTTTGTCCTTTCAAAGCTTCATGTTTTAATTATGGCATTGACATGTGGAAATTCCAACTTATTTTATATAGCAGTATCCTCCTTTAACTTGTTATTAAACTATTACAAGTGTTCAGCAAGTCTTACATTGCACATGTGTCTTATAAGGTATAGATATCTAATACACTTTGATAGCAAGTATATGCCCTATAAACTTGTTACTTATATTACATTGTTTCAGTTTTTTCGTTTTTTTTTTTAAAGTTGATTTATTTGTACATACAGAACTGGGGTACAGGCCAGAGGCTCAGGGGCGGCGAGAGGCTTCATCAGAGACAGAGTGGAGAGCAGAACAGGCAGATCGACGAAGTACACTGCTGAGGGGAGCAGCAGGTGGGTCAGGAGAGGTCTGCCGCACCATGTGGTCACCTCGGGGCAGGCGGGAATCGAACTCATGCAGAAGTGGCTTAAGCTTCTTAGTGTTGTGCTTTAACCTGCTGCACCACCAGGGAGGGCCCCATTGTTTCAGCTTTTATTTTAATTGTAAAAAATATTTCATATAACTATCATACAACTTAAGGAAGAGATGTTTTTGAAAGCACTGTCCTATACTATGAACTTTTTATTATGCTGTGTATGAAGGAAGTGATATGATAATGATGAAACATTCTTGATGCATCAGACTGAAAAATTAGATATTTACGGACCATGGCTGCAACTAAAGCTCTAATTGGGTAACCTTTTTCTCCCTTTGTTCTCATTTTGAAAGCTATATAAATTTAATTTGTCTATTGACATGGTCTACTGGGCTGAGCAAAAATGATGGTTTAAAAAATTTAGAATTCCAATATTGGTCTATTTTAATCTCAATTCACTGAATGCCCTTGGATAAGTCATAAACTACATGACAATTTCAGTCTCCTCATCTGTAAAATGGAGATAACTATACTAATTTATGAAAATACTATTTGTTTTAATTAATTAATAATTGTGTAAAACATTGTGAAAACTGACATGTGCAGTAAAGTTCAAATTGACCCTTAACTCATCATTCAAACTGGAATTTTGAAAAGGGCTTTTTAAACTATAAACTGAGTACTCTAACAACATTTGTTAAAAGGTTACCTGACACATCTGAAATTTAATCTTTCAAGGGCATGGAGCAGCCTCAAAGTAAGTAACATACATTAAAATAGATGCTTTGATTGGCTAATCAGCTCAAAAATGATCTTTGGTTTGTAATCAAAGTCGAGGTTCATTTAACAATCCACAGCACAAGAAAACAATTAAAAGATAAATGATCATCCAAATGAACTTTAGCAAAAAATAGTTTCCAGTTAACAATGAAAATGATAGGTGAATACTTAAATCACTAGCAACATAATACATTCTAGCTTTCTTCCTTTAAAATATAAATTATGCTTACTAAAAAGTGTAAAACTTGGTATATTGGAAAACTAACTTGGTGGAAATGAGGCAGGTGTTTATTTGTATCTTCCTTTTCTCAATTCAGAAAGATCTTACATGCAGATAACAGCCTTCTTGAAGAAGTATGTAAGGTGCTTTTAAAGTTACAACACCTTCCACGACAGAAAAGACATTCAATGATATCATTAAATATATTTAACACAGAGACACCTCCAGACTAACAGAGAAAAAAATTAAGTTTTAAGATACCATAATCTTCTGTCATCTATACAAATTACAAAAAAAAAAATAGTCCCAAAAATAAAAGAAAAAAAATCTGATAACAACTTCATTTGGTATCCTATCTGTTGGACAGGTATTTGAATATTTTCCTCTCCGCAGTTGTACATTAGCTCTTAGCCAACTAAAAATGTAGGATCAATAAAATATCTAGCAAGAATGAGAGCACAATTTCCTAAAGCCCTCAGAAGAAGCTGTACCATGTGAGCAGGCTGAGACATGAAAGGACAACAGTCACAGGAAAGGTTAAAGAATGTGTGTGTCACATAAAAAAAGTTTGGTTGACCTGAAAAAAATCAATAGTCCTTAATTATAATCTGAAACATTGAATACAAGGTTTATGTTTGTGCAGGGGAAAATAGAAAGTAACTAAATAGAAGAAGGGTTTTGCTTTTGGGCACTATTTCTTATTATGTAACAAAAGCAGATTTTTTAAAAATCCACATCTTAGATAGAACAGATTGAAAAGACTTTAAAATGTTAAAAATGTTTACCACTCTGCTTGTTCAAGTTTCACACTCTAGAATTAGGATATATTTCCCCCATGCAACTGCTGTGTAAAAAATAAATTAATTAATTTAATTATGTCCTTCCTAACACACGCTCCATATAACAAACTAACGTTGGTTTAATTTTATTGTAAAACCCCAGCAAATCCAAAACATGGACTGTTATATGAAGTTCCTATTAAAATTTGTTCTTTATATACAACACATGAAATGACAGACATTTATTATTTAAAAGAGTATCAATATGTACATTGCTGGTAGGAATGCAAATGAGTCCAACCACTATGGAGAGCTGCCTGAAGGATCCTCAAATTACTAAAAACGGACCTTACCATATGACCTAGCAATTCCACTCTACCTAAAGGACACAAAAACATTAATGCAAGAGGAAATTACACTCCAGTGTTCACTGAAGCATTATTTACAATAGCTAAAATGCCCAAAAACTGAATCAGAAGATGTATTATATATACACTAAAGAATACTACTCAACAATCAAAAAAGAAGTTCCTATTAAAACTTATGCCATTCAGAGTAACATGAATGGAAATGGAACGGATTAGGCTCAGCAAAGTTAAGTCAGAAGGTAAAGAAAAATATTACATAATTTCACTTATAGTAGGAACACAAGGAAACTATATAAGCAATCGGGGGGAAAAGATAAAATAAGCATTCAAACAATGAATCAGAAACATTCACTGGAGTGGAAGGAGAGTGATCAAAATAGGAGGGAAAAGCAGAAGAGTGTTTGGTTATGATTCACAGGTGTCTTGATGGTGGTAATCTTATGGGGACAATACCTGAGATGAGAAATCCAACATTGTACAAAAATGAACAATGATATAAAAAAATATAAATAGAAATGAAAAAAAATGAGTATCAATATGAAAAGCTATAAAGTATTTCTCAGGACCAAGTGGTTGTTTCCATCCATCTTTTAAATTGATCAAGTTTAACTATTTTTTAAAAAATCACCCAATATAATCTGGTAATGGGAAGCCTAAGGGATTGCAACTGAGATGGAAAAATGCACAAAATGATGTAAAAATAAACTATTATATTAAAATTTTTTAAAAAACCAATATATAGAACATATACTTACATACATATACCATCTTAGAATAATCAATAAAGTAAATGTATCAGTTACCAACTCTATCAACATTTAGATTTCAACATAAATTTCCAGAATATGAACTTCGTCCTACAATCACAACATACCTTTTTCAGAAGCAAAAAAAAAAAAGACATAGAAATACATTCTGCCCCACTCAACAGGTAGAACATTAAGAGTATACTATGAAAAATTCTAATTAAGAGGTTTGAGATTTAAGAAACCATTGAAAGTGGTTGTGTTTGAATATGGGGAGAATTTTCTCTCTTTATGATTTCAAATTGTTCTTCCCCACATAAACATCTATTATCTTTATAATTGAAAATAATTTTCAATTAGTATGATGCCTTAGTTTAAAGAAAGGAATTGGAAAAAACCTATCTTTATCAACCAATGACAAATGGCATTTATGAATGATAACAAAGCAATATAAATGCACACAACTAGTAAATGGCAGGTGATATTTGTACTTCATGCATCTTTTAAGGAGCTAATAAGCCAACATCTACAAAGAACTCATACAACACAACAAAAAGAAAACAAAAAAATGGACAGAAGTTAAACAGGCTCTTCTCCATAGAAGATAAACAGATGGTCAATAGGCACATGAAAAATAGCTCACTATGGAAATGCAATTCAAAACCACAGTGAGATACCATCTCAAACCTGTGAACGTAGAGTATATCAGAAAGTCCAGAAACAAGTGTTGGTGAGGATGTGGGAAAAAAAGAAATCTTCCTACACTATTGGTATGAATTGTAGAGTGGCCCAGTTGCTATGAAAAACAATATGGAGGTTTCTCAAAATATTAAAAACCAGTCTACCACATGACCAAGCAATTCCACTCCTAAGTATCTACCCAAATAATGTAAAAATTCTAATTCAAAGAACTATATGTACTCTTTCATTGCAGCACTATTACAACAGCCAAATCACAGAGGCAACATAAACTAAGTGTCCAAGGACAGATGAGTAGATTAAGATGTGGTATATTTATATAATGGAATACTACTCATTTATTTAAAAAAATAAACTTTTGCCATTTGAAACAACATGGATGGATGGAACTGGAGGGTATTATGTGAAACAGAATAAGCAAAATGGAAAAGACAAGTACCATATGGTATTACTCATATGCAGAATAAGGAGAAACAAAACAGAGTCCAACATCACCAAACAAAACCAAACTCTAAAAATTTGCCTGTGCAAGTGAGGTTATCAGTGAGGAGCAGAAAGGAAAAGTAAGAGCGGAGGGTATAGAAACTAAAGGTGCGAAGAAAGTACAATGGACAATGGTGGAGCACTATGATAGGTGTGCTGTAAAATACACCTGAAAAGTGTGGTCCTTTTTGTATGATTTAGATACAGGGCTGAAAACCAATGTTGCCTTAATTAAAAAGGAAAATTACAAAAAAGAAGAGTGCAGTATAAACAGAAAAGCTGACTCAGATAAGCAAGTAAACTTTTGGATATACACACATAACAGTACTTTTAACAAATGTATTAGATTAAGGTAGAAAGCTCAGAGTTTACACAAGAATTAATAAATGAATGCACACACACACACATAAAAGAGTACTACAGTTAAATGGCACAGAACAACATGGCTTAGAGAAGTTATCATCAAGCACGAAAAGAATTCTTAGATATGATTAGGCTATAATAGCTGACTAATGTTTGGCAGCATTTACTTAAAATTTGTGTTGATTTTGGCCCTCCCTGGTGGCGCAGCGGGTTAAAGCACAGCACTGAGAATCTAAAGCCGCTTCTGCATGAGTTCGATTCCCGCCTGCCCCAGAGGTGACCACATGGTGTGGCAGACCTCTCCTGACCTACCCGCTGCTCCCCTCAGCAGTGTACTTCATTGATCTGCCTGTTCTGTTCCCGACTCTATCTCTGGTGAAGCCTCTCACCACCCCTGAGCCTCTGGCCTGTACCCCAGTTCTGTATGCACAAATAAATAAATCTTAAAAAAAAAAAAATTTATGTGTTGATTTCTTAAAAATTTTTAGAGTACTTATTGAATAATGGTTAGAGATTAAATCTCTAGAGTTAGAAAGATGAAGTTATTCTCAATTTTCCACTTACATGCCAGGCAAATGCAGAGACAGGTTGCTAAGTCACAGTTTAAGGCATCACCTTTCATTTGGAGAAAACTATATGCATCGTAGAAGCATTTCTAAGAGCAAATAACCAGGCATTGTAGGGCTACCCCTTCAGCTTCTAAAAACATGAAGTATGCTAAATTTGAAAAAGTTACACTGACAGTTTTAATCTGAAATAGTAACATAAAAAGTTTACATTAATCACTTTTATAAAAAAATGCACAAGAGGGCAGTATAGAATCCTGATTCAAGCACAAAATACTGTACTGTTCATAGAACAGTTTGAAAATCATTGCTACAACAGAAAAAGGGTAAACTCTGGAGTATGAGAAAGATTTCACTAAGAGGCTATAGGATTTTTAGACAGGCAACTACTTTAATTTACTATTGCTAACTGTAGACATTCTAACAATGAGAATATTTCTAATGAAGAGATCAATATCTATTTTACAGGCTAAATGCAATGAATTAAAATTGCAAATATAAACTAGTACAAAGCTAGTACGATGTCAAGATTTGTCTAATACAGAGCAGTGAAGGGACACTAAAAGGTCATGGCGTATCAAAATCTCAAAAGCATTCTTCACAGAGCTATACATTTAAATCATGAAATTTATTGGGAACAACAAAACATTCCAAATGGCAAAACATTCCTGAGAAAAGGACCAAAACTGAGGTATTAGACTCCTTAATATAAACTATTCTGCAGAGTGACAGTAATCAATACAACTATATATTAAGATAAAAATAGACACACAGATAAGTGGGAGGAAAATGAGAGCCCAGAAATAAAACCACACACATATGGACATTTAATAGGAGCAACAGCTTACAACAGTGCAAGGAAAATCTCTTCAGTAAGTGGTGTCTGGGAAACTGGAGAGCCACATGCAAAGAATGGAACCAGAGCACCGACACCATTAAAAAATAATAATTAAAGATTTGGGTGTAATCCTGATGCCATAAAATTACCCAGAAGAAAACATAAGTAATGTGCCCCTTGACATTAGCCTTACAGATGTGTTTGGGGACATGACTCCAGTGGCAAGGGAAACAAAACCAACAAGAAACAAATAGAACTACATCAAACTCAAAAGCTTTGGCACAGCAAAAGACTTGCAGCAAACTATAGATCCGAGACAAGGGAGAAAGAAAAAGGGGTCAAAATGGGAGAGAAGAACACAAGGAACTATGGTGACAGTTAACAGGTAATGAGAGGTTTACAGGCACTGTATCTTCTTAGGGAATAAACCAAATGCTGTGTAAAATTAACAATGCAAGAAAATAAAAAAGCTTAAGTGAAAAAGGGAGACCTGCAGCAAAGTGAAAACAGCTCACTGGACAAAAGACGATATTTATACATTAAACATATAACATAAGGTTAATATCCAAAATATACAACAAACTCTTTACTCAGCATTAAAATAAAACAATATTTGGAATGTTTGATACCAGCAACTGGTAGTTAGTACTTAAAATACATATAAGCGGCCCTCCCTGGTGGCGCAGAAGGTTAAAGCACAGCACTGAGAATCTAAAGCCGCTTCCGCATGAGTTCGATTCCCGCCTGCCCCGGAGGTGACCACATGGCGTGGCAGACCTCTCCTGACCCGCCTGCTGCTCCCCTCAGCAGTGTACTTCGTTGACCTGCCTGTTCTGTTCCCCACTCTGTCCCTGGTGAAAGCCTCTCATCCCCCGCATCTCTGGCCTGTACCCCAGTTCTGTATGCATAAATAAATAAATCTTAAAAAAAAGACATATGAGCAATTAAAACTAAAGATAAAAAGATATTTTGATATATTATATTTCTTTGAAGTCTACAACACATGAAAATTCTATCTCCCAGATTATACTACTGATGAAATATAATATGCAATGCTGAAATTTTTTGTATTTAACTTCATAAACTCTGCATTTCAGGAAAAATCCAAGTTGTTTCACCAACACAAAGGTAGTGAATAAACAATATAGGAACTAAAAAATGTCATTATTTATAGGATGTATTTTCAACAGTTTAGCTTCTAGGAAAGATTCTGTGTCTAATTTTCTGTGAATGATACTGAGCACATACCCATGTATAATTAAGCACACACTAATTTTTTTTTAATAATAATGCTCCTCATGACAGAACTAACAAAATTGCAAAATATAATAATGTACAAAAAACAAGTTTGTGAACTTTATTACACACACTCAAAAAAAAAATCTTCATTCATTCCCAAAGGTTTTAGCAATAAAACTGTAAATGGCTCATTAATTTCCACTACTGAGGCAGAAAACTCCTTAATTAAGTAACATACATCAAGAAAACTAGCATATGCTTACAATCACAGCAACTTTTAAGGTGAATATATAATTGCACATAGTACATACCACCAGATATATATTCTGTTTAGCTCTTCACTTTATCTCCCTTCCATTGAATGTTAGCTCTGTGATGGCTGGGACTTTCGACTTAATATTCACTGCTATTGTTTCCCTGCTCTTAAAATAGCATTTGATCTGAGGTAATTACTTACAAAAAAAACAAAACTTGTTTTTAATGACTCAAAGTATACAACTTTCATGTGGTGGTGATGGATAAACTGGAGAAATCTTTCATTCTGTCTTCTTGAACAGATGTCATCAATACAACCTTTAAAACTTGGAAATATTGTTTTATGCTTCATCAAACCTAAGAGACTACTAATTTTAAGATCCACAATTATTTTATGTGCACCTAAAAAATAAAAAGCAGCCATATGACAAAAATAGTGTGTGCTGTGGTTGAGTGGCACATCTCTCGTCTTCAGAAATGAGGTGTTCACTCCAGGTACCAGGAGTACTAGATGTCTACAGTTCACAAATGATTCACTCTGGGAACTGCAGACAACTGAAGTCTCTTCAACCAAGGTTATGACTCTTCCCTGCAAAAAGTGGCATCTAAAGATGTGGAATTATAAAAGGTCAGCCCTGTATTTTAAATTCAGAAAACTTCTGAGGGACACTTCCAACGTTCTCATGTACTAGCTGAGGCCTCTGTTGCAAATGACCATAATTTCCTTCAAACCAGCACTGCTAGATCACTCTTAAAGGCACTAAGTGTTCCTGAAAGACCTCTCCACAAATGAAAGTTTCTGTCTCAGCATCTGAAGTCAACTTCAGACAGACATTGCTGACTAAAAGACTGTTCTATTTCAGAAATTTAAAATGTGAAAGCCAAAAATATAAGAATTAAGAATTAATAATAATTAAGAATTATTGAAACACTGTAAATGGTACTAGGGGGTCAGAGAGAGTTGTAAATTATAATGATGCACCACCATTTACCACCACTACTGTCTTATGTGGAGAAATAGTTGAGTTTTTCCTGTGGGTCAATACAGAGTAAGGACATGAGGCTAGGAAGCAGAAGATTAGAAAGAAAGATCACCATGAGAATGTGATCTGAGCTTTGCTGGTTATCTTGGACTCTAGACTTCCACAAGGCATAGAATTAACTGGGTTTGGGGGAATGACAAGTCAAACCAATTTCATTGAAAACGCAGGACTTTCTTGCTAACAAATAATTATATAAAAAAAAAAACTGTAAAGTGGCCCTCCCTGGTGGCGCAGCGGGTTAAAGCACAGCACTGAGAATCTGAAGCCACTTCCGCATGAGTTCGATTCCCGCCTGCCGCCTGCCACGGAGAAGACCACATGGCGAGCCAGACCTCTCCTGACCCGCCCGCTGCTTCCCTCAGCAATGTACTTCGTCGATCTGCCTGTTCTGCTCCCCACTCTGTCTCTGGTGAATCCTCTCACCGCCCCTGAGTCTGGCCTGTTCCCCAGTTCTGTACGAATAAATAAATAAATCTTTAAAAAAAAAAAAAACTGTAAAGCTTATTTTTCAAACTCCAAAAATAACATAGCAAATAAAGCGAATTAAGCCTTAGGGTGAATACTAATGGAAATCTTGTGTAAATAATCACTGAGTAAACAAAAGAACTTATTCAATAACACACAAGTTTGATTATCCTTATAACACTATTACTTCCTTTTTCACCAAGTACAGTAAAAGAGAGTTCATGTTGCTACAGAAGAGATGCTAAATGTAGGAATCTTACTGTTTGAAAACTAATTCATGCTCCTCAAGTAAAATTTCCACACTAAAATGAATAGGTTAAATAAAACAAGACCGAACAATACATAAAATTTATCAAATGCCACCACTGCTAAAAATCTATGTCGCCTTTACTTTTAGAATGACAAAGTGATGTCTCTAGTTAAGTGAGGCACAATTCACTGTTATTAGGTATAATATCTGTTAACTATGCTGGGCTAGACAGTGAGATTCATAAAATTTTGGCTTTTAGAACTTCTGAGAAGCAAAAATAAGAGAATCTATCAAACTATTCTAATATGTACAAAAGTATAGGAAAAAAACTTTTTAAAATCTTTGTATGAAAGAATTCTAAAGAGCAATTTGTAAAAATTAGCCAGTGAAATTTTGGCAGGTGAACAAAATTACAGGCAAATTGCCAGAACATTACTAATGCTTTTGTTTCAAAAATACTTGCAGAATGTTTTGGAAGCATAAGAACTCCAAATCTAACTTGCTGTGAAAATGACACCAAAAATCCTAACAACGTTATGGTACAGTAAAGATAAAAATCCCTCCATCAATAACATTTGTATCTATATAAATCCAAAATGTAAACTCTAATTTCATCATATAATTATGACAAAATAAGTCTACAATGAAAGTAACATCCTAAGTGTGGTCTTTTGTTCTCAAATGTCAATTATTCAATACCGATTTATAAAACAAAAAAAGTGTTGGTCATATATTTCATGAAATTCATATCTCCACTTATCATTGAATGTGTAACTATTAAATATTGCCAACTTGCAGAATGCTTAGGGCCTGGAGGAAGTAAAAGAATACAAATGTTACTTCAAGGAATATGGGACAATCTAAAAGAACAGAACATTTAGTCCATTCATGCTATTCATGTATAAGTTATGCTCTCTAAAGTGACTGAGATCACAAAATTAGTAAATACTGAATCAGTGTCCTTAGGAGATAAAGTATTAGGTAACTGCAAATTATTCTTCTTAACACTTTTATAACTCAAATAATATATAACCATGTTTCTTTGTGTTTCTGTTTAAAACTCACTCTCTATTGCATTAACACTGAACTCATAGCCAACAACATTACAACTCTTGACTGATTTATCTAACACATAAGATACCATACAGTCTTCTTGTACTTAGGAACACTAGACAGTGTTTAACATGGTACTATATAGGGAAGGGAAGTCTGGAAATATAATACCATATATTTAGATTAGCCAAAGTGACAAAAGAAAAAGCACATTTTCATATTATAATGTAATTCAAATTGTATCCAAGAGCAAAAGAAGCAAGGGAGTTGCTGATTAGGGCACCAAGGTTCTTTGTTTTATACATGGGAGTGTAGAGACGGGATTTCACTCAACATTCATATATTTCAGGAATTATATTCAGAATCTGACCATTTCTCACAACACTAAAGATGCCACTTCCACAAAGTAAGTTTCATTAAGGAAAAACCTGATTTCTTGCGAATATATCACAAGTTCCTAAAACATTAACTATCAAATACACAGTGTTCAATACTTCTATGATTAACAAATGAATCAACTCGAGTTCCAGAAAGAGAGAAAAGGAATTGGGCAAACATAATATTTAATAACTAATGGGTGGAAATTTTTGAAATTGATAAATAAATACATGTATGTATATAAAACATTTTCCAAATGGACAAAATTTCACTTGGGAATAAAAAAATCCATACCTCGACTCATCATAGAGAATCTATGTAGCAATACACTAAAGACAAAGACAACCTTAAAGGCAAACAGAAAGAAAAGAATGGTTATCTTCAAAGGAAGCAATTATAATGACAGCTGATTTCTCAATTGTAACAATGAAAGCCAAAAGACAGTGGAATGAAACCGTCTAAACAATAGTTTACTTACAGAATGTTTAATGAAGAAAAGTGCAATAAAAACTACCATAAAAACAACTAACTTTGCTACCAACACTGCATAAAAGAGATGTTAAGGGATGCAACTACTGGCAGAATTCCACATAGAAAGTCTAATACAATAAGATGTATAAGCAAAGGAAGTTGAAACTAGGAAAAGCAATTAAATATTGACCACACATAATAAAATAATAATGTGTAGTGGGCTTTAATAAAAGAAAAATTCAACCTAAGTGGTAAGGGTGATTAAAATTACTTTAATTTAATCAGAATTAGGTTAGAATTATATTATTTGGAAATGTAAAGATGCCCATTTAAACCTATCAAGTTAAACATACATGTTAAAGTTTCTCAAATGGACACCCTCCAAACAAAATTTCAAAGTATAAACTAAAATTGTGCAGAGACTAGATAGAACAAAGACAAGAAAAAGAATCAATCAAAACAAAGATAAGAAAAAAGAGGAACTACAAAGTCACACAGCTGACAATAAGATGGTTCCCAAAATCATATGTTGACTAATTAAAGTATAAATGAACAAAATGATGCATTTAAACGGTAGAGATATTAAAGTACAATTGAAAAACAATAGATCCATCTAAATATTATTTAGAAAAGATCTAAAATATAATGGAATACAAAGATGAAAGTTAAAAGATAATATATACCAGGTATATGACTATAACAAAGTACCACAAACTGAATGGTTTTAAAAACAGAAAAATGTTGTCTCAGTTCTGGAGGCTAAAGTCTGAAATCAAGATTTTGACAGAGTTGTGCTCCCTCTGAAACCTTTAGGAGAGAATCCTATCTTGCCTATTCCTAACTTCTAGTGATTTGCCAGCAATAGCTGCAGTATTTTGACCTGTGCTTCCATCATCACAAGGCATTCTCTTCATAAATACCTCTTCTACCCTTCTTATATCTCCTCTAGTAAAGATAGTCATATAAGGGCCTACCCTGTTCCAATATGACATCAATTAAACTTACATATTAATTACATAACCTATTTCAGAAAATAGCATATTTACATATACCAGGAGCAAAGACTTCAGTGTATGTTTTTGAAAGACACCATGATTCAATTCTATTAACTACATTGGGCAAAGAAAGAGGAAGATGTCAAGAACTGGAGGGGGAAAAGAGGAGAAAAAGAAAGTCAGAAAGGGAGGAGAGAATATGAATGAAAATGAATTCTGGAAGAGTTCTACTAGTGCCTACTAATGTCAGAACAAAGTATCTAGTGACAACTAGGGCAATGTATAGTAAAACCAGTTAGAGGCTATTGTAATAGTACAGGTATTACAGTGCTAGTCTGAAGGAGTAACAGAAAAGTCATAGATTTTAAATAATATCTTGGAAGCAAAACTTACAGGACTTCATTGGATAACTTCATTGGAAAACAAAGATGATTTATAGGTTTCTGACTTGTGAAACTTTGCAATATGTTGGCAATATCTATCTTCCAGCCAGGGTTATTTTCTAAAACACTGATAATACCAAACATTTTTATACTTTTCACCAATTCTCCAAGATTAGTCCTAAATCTTTATCCTGGCTTTCTTGATCTATCATAATGGGAAAATTTTGTGTTATTACTTACAATTAAAATATTTTCAGGGCCCTCCCTGGTGGCGCAATGAGTTAAAGCACAACACTATGAAACTAGATGAAGCCACTTCACAAACTGGATCCCTGCCCCAGAGTAACCCACATGGCGTGGCAGACCTCTCCTGACCTGCCTACTGCTCCCCTCAGCAGTGTATTTCGTCCATCTGCCTGTTCTGCACCCCACCTGGTGA
>NW_004567102.1:37620496-37634074 GCF_000260355.1 Condylura cristata
TGGTATTACAAAATTTGTCACAATATTTATCTCTATCTGTCTTACAAATCAAGTTCCTTACACCTTCTGAGTAGAGTTTATTCATCTTTTTTACTCCCAGTAACTAGCATACATATATAGATGATTTTTTAATACATGCTTACTAAATAGTGATAAAGTAATAAATCAGTTACAACTAACACTACCATTGGCTTATGCTGAAAACCTAAAAGTAAGATAGTAATTTTTTTCTTTTTTGATAAAGTAGGTTATGATAAAGGTCTTTGCTCTTAGTAATGAATTCATGTAATTTACATTTGATTTATTCTAAACTCCCTTGAGACCATGAAACATGGCCCATACTTTCTACAACAAACACATATTTAAATGCCCAAACAATTTTTAAATATAGATACTACATAATCCAGTTCTGTTTATAAAAGTTAAAACACGGCCCTCCCTGGTGGCGCAGCGGGTTAAAACACAGCACTGAGAATCTAAAGCCGCTTCTGCATGAGTTCAATTCCCGCCTGCCCCAGAGGTGACCACATGGCGTGGCAGACCTCTTCTGACCCGCCCGCTGCTCCCCTCAGCAGTGTACTTCGTCGATCTGCCTGTTCTGTTCCCCACTCTGTCTCTGGTGAAGCCTCTCACCACCCCTGAGCCTCTGGCCTGTACCCCAGTTCTGTATGCACAAATAAATAAATCTTTAAAAAAAAAAAAAAAGTTAAAACACAACCCAAAAGAAGCATATCTGATGGTATCTGAAGAGCTAATATAATTGTGTAATGGTTAGTAAAAACATTCTTGATACTAACACATCAACATGTATGATTTAGATTATCAGTTTTTAAATAATCAAATGAAGACATGTGTGTATGTATGTATGTATGTATGTATGTATGTATGTATGTATGTGTGTGTGTCTATTCTAAAAGCTGCATTATTTACATATTCTTTGATGACTGGAAACATGTTCTGAGACCTGCAGTGTCTTGTTTGTTATACTGAACATTAAGTATCTTTCAGTGATAGATAACAGAAAACTTCCAGTTGAAAGGTTTTTAATGAAAGGAATACAAGGTAATTAATATAAATATAACTGTTAAATCTGTAGTGTTCACACTGAATAATACTGCTATAACATAAAGGCATTCAGAAAATCTAAAACTTAACCCAACAGGCATTAACATATACATGTACTCTCATGCACACAGGCACCCCTAAATCTTACATTGCTATTACAAATTAAATGTGTTTCCTATGATAAATTAAGAGTAATTTTTAAAAACATCACAAATAAAAGGTGCCAATATAATAAATTTAAGATATAAAAACCAATCAATACAACTACTACTACATGCAGCTTTGCCAAAATCTTGGATCAAAATTATTCTTTCTATTCCATTATTCAACACTTGGAAGTACAGTTTGCTAAGATAGTTTTCTGATGTACACAAAGGGCAAAATAAGCTCCTTCTCCACCCTCCCGCCCCATGTCCTCTCCCCTGAGATTCAGAGCTTAATATGAGTTCCATTTTCTAGAGATAAAAGGACTGCATTAACAATGATGTGCCCTCACTTTCTTCTTTTTACAATAAATTACCATATTTATATTTTGAAGCTGTCATATGCTAGAGGATATTAAATATCCTTTCAACATAATTAACTCTTTAAGCCAAATTAAATGGCTTGGTACAAAACATACTGTGAAAGCAAAAAGAATATAATTCTATTAATACTATTTTTCAACTTGTTTTAATAAGAGCTATTAGTTTCATATTTTTTTTTTAAATAAGAACTATTCATGGTTAGGGAACTCAAATTTTTTCTTCTCTGACATTTTAAAATAAGTATTTGAAC
Source organism: Condylura cristata (assembly GCF_000260355.1). NCBI lineage: Eukaryota > Metazoa > Chordata > Mammalia > Eulipotyphla > Talpidae > Condylura > Condylura cristata. The sequence goes on from NW_004567102.1 coordinate 37,622,339, forward strand.
TTCAGGTTATTTAGTAATATATAATAACTTCATACGTACTTTACAAAACCCTAATTTAACAAATTTCTAGCTCTAAAGATTCCACCCATAATCACATAAAATGTAAGTCACAGGGTTATAACATCAGTGTTTATTATACTAAGATATAATAAGATATTTACTACAAATACAACTGTTTCTTCAATAGGTTAATATAATAACATGGAGAACAATTCTTTAATATATAAAATACTGACAAATTTTTAGCAATAAATGGAAATTCCCTACTTTTTAAGAATGATTTAAAGATTTCAGAGGGTTGCAAGATTCTAAAAGCAAGGGGAAAAAATCTTAATACCTGAAAAAGTGTTTTAGAAAAACAGAAATAACAGAATTGGTATTTCAAATTTACTTTTAAGATTTAAATAAAAATAGGAATCACAGGCAGCTGTTGAAATATAGCTTCTTACTTCCACCTAACATTAAAGTCATGTGTGTGTGTGTTGTATATTAGACCATAATAGAAAGACTCCAGGCTATGAAAAATAAGAATGCTTCTTAAAAACATGAAAATATAGTTGAATTGGAGAAAAATTCTGAAAAAAATAGTAAAGTCAGGTATGAAATAGCAATTAATGAACACCAATGTCAATAAAATAAAAATGAGTTTAAATAATTACTAAAAAAAATCTCATCACATAATTAAAGTCTGAAAGCCAACAAACTATTTGCAAGATGTACAGAGGAAAGAATAAAACAATGCATATGATTTACATCTAAAATCATAGGGTATATTGACAAAGAGCAAAAAGAAGCAAGGGAGTTGAATACAATACAATGCTTCTTTGTCTCACACAGGGGAGTGTAAAGAGAATTCACTCAACATTCATATATTTAGAAAATATATGGGTTTAAAAAACCTTTCATAAATTTAGTGGGTGACTACTGAAGGTAAAACAGAACATAGTATTCGACCATAAAGAAAATTTCTATTTGCCCAGTTAAGGACTAAATGTTTCCCCAAAGTTTCAATGTTGAAATCTAAACCCCAACATGATGATATTTCCAGGCTGGCCCTCTGGGAGGTCATTACAAGTATAGGCCAGAGTTAGCTCTCCTTTTCCACTCTTTGGACACAACAAAAAGTTGATAGTACACAAATGAAAGTGAGCCCTCACTAGAATCCAACGATGCTGGCACCATGATCTTTGACTCCCAGATTCTGTACTGTGAAAAACAAATGTGTGTCGTTTAATACACCCAAGCTACAGTATTTGTTATAGCAACCATAGCTGGCTTCTGGAGGTTGGAGGAAAGTGAGGGGTTGGTAGCAACATTTTTGTGATCATAATTTACAAAACAAGAAAAAATACCAAAAAAAGATAATTTGAATATACCTTACTTTTCCTCATACCTCATAAAGTAAGGTATGATTTTTAAGGGCGTCCTGCTAAGGGAACTAGACTGTGATTTTCTCCTCCAAAGGCTAGAAAGGGCCCAAAAGAAAGGCTTAAGATTAGTAAATCAGGACATTCACTTGAGGCACAGGGGTTAAGTCTCAAGGTTGTCAAGCTACTGGAAGCCACAGCATTATGAGTTAGATCCCCAGTCCAGTGAGCTGACCCACATGGTGCAGCAGACCTCTCCTGTCTTAGCCGCTGTTCCCCTCAGCAGTCTATTTCAGTCCATCTGCCTGCTCTGCTCCTCACTCTGTCTCTGGTGACTCCTCTGACTCCCTACAACTATGGCTATGACCCAGTTTTTTATGTATATCTCAAAAAAAAAAAGAATTAGTAAATCCTGGTAAGAACATATATCTGAAAATACTAGAGAAAAGGTTAACAATGGCTTGGCTTTTGGTAATGTGTATGGCCCACTAGGAGCTAAGTTTAAAAATGTTTGAGGCCTGAAATGGAAGAATACACAGGTGGAAAAGCAGAGAGGCTTTCCCCATTCATTTAGTACAGGGAAATGGAAAACTCTAAATAATGATGCACTGGGATGAAGAGTGTTTTTCTTTCTTGTATGAACTGCCAACGCCAACAGCACTCCAACAAACAAACTTAAGTCCAATGAGTCAATAAAGAAAAGTAAGAATAAGGTAATCAACAAAGGAAGGAAAAAGAATCAACACCAGAAACAAAAGACAATAAAAAGAGATAGAAAATAACTGTACCTCAAAAATTCTATATTCAGGTAAGGCAAGACTAATAACCTGTCAAGAAAAATATATCTACAGATATATAAGAAATCAGAGTCCCATCAGATATGTAAGAAATCAGAGAAAAACACAAATATACAAATATATTTGAACAAGAAAGGAAAAATGAAGGAAATGAAAAAGGGCTAGGCAATGAATCCTGAAACATAAAAACGCAGTTAAGTTTAAATTAGATAATGAGAGACTATAAGGAAATGTTATAAAAAGTAGTATAAAGTTCAAGGAAAAGATTCTTAAAAGGAACATGCATGGCTATAAGAGAAATTCTAAAAAGAAAAAACAAAGTCCAAAAGCAAAATTCCTAAGACATTTCAATATTATCTATAAAGAAAGGATTGAGGAAAATGTTCCAGTAAAAAATAATTCAGGGCCCTCCCTGGTGGCGCAGCGGGTTAAAAAACAGCATTGAGAATCTAAAGCCACTTACGCATGAGTTCGATTCCCGCCTGCCCCAGAGGTGACCACATGGCATGGCAGACCTCTCCTGACCCGCCCGCTGCTCCCCTGAGCAGTGTACTTCGTTGATCTGCCTTTTCTGTTCCCCACTCTGTCTCTGGTGAAGCCTCTTGCCGCCCCTGCACCTCTGGCCTGTACCCCAGTTCTGTATGCATAAATAAATAAATCTTCAAAAAAAAAAAAAATATTTCAAGCCCTCCCTGGTGGTGTAGCAGGTTAAAGCACAGCACCAAGACGCTAAAGCTACTTCAGCATGAGTTCGATCCCCAACCCAGAGGTGATCCACATGGCATGACAGACCTCTCTTGACCCGCCAGCTGCTCCCCTCAGCAGTGTACTTAGTTGATCTGCCTGTTCTGCTCCCCACTCTGTCTCTGGTGTATCCTCTCACCGCCCCTGCACCTTTGGCCTGTATCCCAGTTCTGTATGCATAAATCAATAAATCTTTTAAAATATATATATATGAATAAAACCTGAAGTGAATGTTAAATAAAATCATTGCAAAAATTTTATCTGGAGAAAAGAAAGGAAAAGTAAGCATTAGAAAGTATTTCAAGTCTCTCAGGTCATAAACAGAAGGCAAAAAGACCACCTCAGAGGGGGGAATAATGGGTATCTGCTGTTCAAGCATAAACAAAAATATATATATATGATTATGAACGCAGAGAAAGGAAAGATAATCTTTAATATAATAGGAAAGTCTCATATAAATTAATAAGGGGGGAAATACAATTAATACCAATGTGATAAAAAAGAAAGTTTCTTTAATGAAAAAAAGTAAAATAAATATAAATTATAGTAAAAGGATTAAAAGCAAGTAACTTAGCACATTAACTCTGAATGGACTAAACTCTCGTGGTAAAAGTCTATAGAGAGGCTTAAATAAACAAAATTTGTGCAACAAAACATAGGTTTGATATTAAAAGAGACTGAATATATTGACTATACAAATCGTATTTTATCACTACATTCCTCAAAATAAATTATCTACACAATATTAAGGCAACAACACAAAGCTAACACAGTTATCTTCTTATGATCTCACAGGGCTTCTACCACCTGTACAAATTTTTAAAATTCACTCATTTCTTTGTTTCCCAAGTATTTTGCATAGCAGATACTCCCTGCAGTTATTAGCTCTTTGACACTTTCCTCAAGATTTACACTACTTTACCGCCCATTGAAGAATGTACAAATTTGCATTTCTACTAGTTTAAGAAAGCACTTAACTGCTCACATATAAATATCATTGTTGTTTTAGAATTGTTTATTGGACTAAGCAAACATCTTTGTAGACTCACCCAAATATGATATTCAGAGCATATTTTCTTCTTGATAAGATAGGGTATATTTTGTTTCTTTTTTAAAGATTATTTATGCATACAGAGCTGGGGTGCAGGCCAGAGTTGCAGGGACAGTGAGAGGATTTACCAGAGACAAAGTGGGGAGCAGAACAGGCAGACTGAGGAAGTACACTGCTGAGGGGAGCAGCGGGCAGGTCGGGAGAGGTCTGCCTCGCCACTAGGATCACCTCCGGGGCTGGGAATCGAACTGGCACTGAAGTGGCCATAGCTAGCCTGCAGTACTGTGCCTTAACCGGCTTTACCACCAGGCAAGGCCACATAGTATTTTAAATAATAGAAGAGTATAGCTCTTAGATAAAAATCTGTATTACATGTCTAAAAGCTAAACACGGTGTAGACTGCTAACCTATGCAAAAGTTATTTTAGGTCATGATACTATAACTTCAAGTTTTCAGAAATGACAAAATGGGTGAAAAGAACAAAGTTTAGATTTTAAGCCATCAATACGACATTTAACACAATAGATTTTTTCTATCTGTATCTCATTTCAATCTAACAGGAGTTTATTATATCAGCACTTTATTACAGACTCAAAACCATATTCTGAAAGACTAAGGCATCATTAAAAAATTAATTGCAAATATTTTCAAAGATTGGTTTTTATATTACAGTTAAGACATTCCACTCCATTTGAAACTTTGTAGAAATATTTAAAAGTGCAATGGAAAAAAAAGAAAGAAAGAAGCTTATAATATTTTAGTCACACTTCACTGGCCACATGCTATGGCTCTTATGACTCAGAGACATGGCTATTCACCTTTCAAATTATTATAGATTTATTTCTTATAGTACTTTTTTAATAGATTGCATCTAACATTAGCATTAAATGTATATATTCACTTATTTTGTTAAAAACGATTAATAAACATAACATTCTTTACATTTAAAAACATTTATTACTTTGGCTAACAGGAAAATACATGTTTTATGCAATAGTTGTATTTCATATAAGTACCTTCTTTTTGAAAACTGACATCCATATTACATAGTGTACCTATACCAAAGCAGTTTTCATAGTGATATCAGGTGATCACTTTAAATGCTGATGTTTTAAAGATGTACTAAAATCAAATATAATTCAATTTTTAAGTCATCTAAATGGGTTAAATTTTAAAAGAACAAAATATATTTAAAAATATAATAAGAATGAAAACAAAACTGGGAATAAAATGCCATGAAGGATTGTAGATCAGGTAAAATGAAACAAGACTGGAAAAACAATAAAAATTCATGTTAAATCTCGAGTGTTTATTCGAAAGTAGCAATCAAATTCATAAGATAAATTCAAAAAAGCAAAAGCATAAGCATAAGCATTTAACATTATGAAAAATCTTAATGAAACTCAACATTTAAAATCTTACCATATTATACAAACTACTATTTCATGAAAAAATGGTGGGGTTGGGGGTAGATGTTTACTTATTTACTTACCCTTCTCCTCCCATTCTTGTTATCTTGAGGCGAAAATCTACAGAATTCAGACTGGGAGGCTTCCATTTTAAAATATCATCACATCGACCAGGTTTGTATTTCTAAAGTGAATGAAAATAATAGTTAATATGAAGCTAAAATATTCAACATTTTTTAATTGAGGCAACAATGGTTTACACTACTGTGTATGATTTAGGGAACTATGTTAACAAAATTAAACATTCCTGAACCTGATACCAATTATGTTTCATTAAGTAATTTTACTACCTCTCGAATATAGCTTGCTATCTTTAGCCCATGAGTGAGACTAGATATCCATCCTCATATTAGTGACCTTTCCCCTTTTTCTGCCAAAGCATGTATGTCATTCCAATTTGAGAAAGTCCAAAAAAGGAATAAAATCAATATTCTATTCAATCTACCCATGATTTAAAGAAGCCTAATGATTTTTTAAAAGTTCTTTGATTTTTAGCTTTATTGTTGGGTAATTTACAAATTACACCATGAATTAATTTTTGACCAATGAATTTTGACAAATAGATTCAATCATGTAACTATCATCAAAATCTTGATACATAACAATACAATAAACCCCCAAAATTTCTTCTAACATTTGCAGTGAATTCACTCCTTAGCATGCTCTCTGCTAACAATGATCTATCACGATAGTTGTATCTTTTCTAAAATTTATAAGATATTCTTTACAAAGTTTTAGCAAGCTATCTACGCTATTATATGTTTTAGTTGTTTTTCTTTTTATTACTATCATTCCACTTTATGTAATACCATGAATTTTTATGCAGTTAGAAACTGATGAATACATGAGGACTGTTCTCTGGTTTGGCTGCTATGAATGATACTGCTCTCTAGACATATGCTTAACTAACTCTTGGTAAAAACTAAGGATTGAGTGGCTGGGTCACATGGTAAATGTATGCATGTTTAACTTTATAAGAAGCTGTCAAACTGTGTAACATTTTCCCATTCCCAGTAGTAATGTATAATAGATCCATCCAGGTAAATGTAATAGCTAAAACTATAAAACTCTTAGATGAAAACACAGAGGCAAATTTTTATGTTCTTAAATTTGGTTAATAGATTCTGACGTATGATTCCAAAAGCAAGAGCTATTAAAGAAAAAAAAAGATAAGCAGTTTCAATAAAATTAAGGAAATGTTTTATGTACATCACAAGATATTACAGAAGAGAAATTTGTTAATCACATATTGATAAAGTTCAATGTACAAACTATTGAACAATTTCTACAATTGAAAAAAATGAAAACTGAAAGCCCTGAAAAGCAAGTAATAATCACTCATGCAGACTTGCAAGAATGAAATAAATATAAGGAAAAAAAAGAAGTAGAAAAATAAAGGAGCTACTGAAGCAAGGGAAACCCTATAAAGAGGAGGATACTCAGAAAGGAAAAATTGATGTGTTCTCATTGTTTTGTTTAAAGTACAAATCAAACAGAATTCTAAGATTTTTTATAGATCTGAGAAAAATTGTCAAACAGGACTACTCTTTCAAACAGAAGCCCATATAATGGCAAATTTAGTATAACTTAAGTTTTGCAAAGAAAGGCCAACTATTGGACTTGATAGGAAAGACACTGTTTTGGCGCAAAGTTAAGAATACTACTTTCTTCCAAACCTTGAATTTAAACATGAATGAAAATACAATCAAAAATAATTCAATTGAAGTTTTTGTCCATGTATTTGTCCTAAGGTATTCATTTAAACAATATATATCCTCCAGAATGCAAATGGCCAACAGATGTATGAAAAAATGTTCAACATCACTTATAGTCAGGGAAATGCATATCAGAACCATGAGACCAGCACACACTGGTGGCCCATGTTTAAAAAAAAAAAAAAAAAAACTGGCAACACCAAATGCTAGCAAGGATATGGAGAAAAGGCAATCCTCTTACACTGCTGGTGAGAATGCAATGCCACTGTACAAAGCTATGAGAAAGATCTTCAAAATACTAAAAATGGATCCCTGTGGTTCCTCTCTTAGAAAACTACCCAAAGAACACAAAAACACTAATTTAAAAGGAAACTTGTACTCTGTATTTACTGCAGCACTATTTACAAAAGCTAAGATATGAACCAACCTAAATGACCCCAAACAGATGAGTACTACTCAGCAATCAAAAAATACAAAATTCATGTCATTTTACAGCAACTTGGATGGAACGGGAAGATACTGTGCTAAGTGAAATAAGTCAGATGGAAAAAGAAAAATTTCAGTTGGTTTCACTTATGGGTGGAATATAAAGAAACCTAACAAGGTGTCAAAAAAGAAACATACAGGCAAACAATAGTTTTGAAGCACATGGGGTAGGTGCAAGGAGGAGAAGGGTCAAAACAGGGGAGGGAAGAACATAAAGGACTATGGTGATAGTTCATGGGCAAATTATGGGGTCTACAGCTGTGGAGAAAAATCAAATATTGCACAAAAATGAGCAATGTAATAAAATTTTTAAAATAACATAAACTTAATTTTTTAAAATAATATGTATCATTCAGGATGATTACAAATCTCTTTAGTCTTATTTTGATTTTTTTTATAAATGCTGAAATGGCAAGTTTTCCAATTGTCAATCAAATAATGAAAAAAATGATAAAATTAAATTTTTCTAATAAAGTATATTTGATAGGAATGTCATAAACCTTTTATAACAGTAGCTCACTATGGTAGTACAGGGTAAAAAGACTAAGGGGAGAAAAGAATGTCAGCATGCTTCCTAGATACTATTCACAACCTCTGCCAAGGGAATGCCACACTCTATAGTCATCAATTACTTCTGTTTCCTATTTATTTATAGTAGTGACTATGAGGCTACCTAGAAACCAAAGTTAATCTAAGTTATTAAATTTAGAAAAGTTTAATGATTGATACAGTTTTACAACACCTCATAACAGGTTCCTAATGATAAATCTAAAAAAAAGAATTTGAATGTATACTTTATAATAAATATTATAATATCTCTTACATTCTCCTCTCTGAAAACCAAGACTTAGTCTTGTCTAAAGACAGAACTGCTAGTTTTTATACAGCAATGTCAGAAACAAGTCATTCCTCTTCTCACTGAATATCAACTACTTGTAGCAATTTAAAATATTAGAATTTGATAGCTTTGGTCATTTTAAATTATCTCCATGAAATTAAAATGCATGATTAAAAATTTCGAAAACCATAGTTTAAAATACTGTAGCTCTCAATGACTGCTATAAATTCAACAATGACATAGATTCTATGGGTAAAATGTATTTAAATACCTATTCAAATGTAAATTTTACTTCAACAAAAACCATTTCTAACAATCTGCCTAACAAATGCAAAATAAAATATCCAATGAATATCTGACAAAAGTAAAATTTACTACAAAATGTTAGTCTCAGTTATACTTAGCTTTAAAATAGAATTATGAAATGATTGAACTTAGCAATATTCAAAAAGATTGTAATACTATATATACCACATTACAGAATGCATATATCTACTGTATTATAGATTGTATATATCTATCACTATATAAAATACCTAAAATATAATCACTAAATAAATAAGCGCAAAAGTACTAAATAATACAGGGAACTAAGTCTTTTAAATAAAAGGTATAAGTTATTAAACTTCAAATATAAGATCTGCTGAACTATAAACATGAACACCAAAAACATCCTTGAAAGGATGTTTGAAAGTTGCATGTTTCAATGTACAATTAGGGAGCAATACATTTTAATTTCATTAAATTCACCAACATAAGTCAAGATTAAAATAATCATCAAAGCAATATTTAACTAATATATACAATACTTCATTCTATAGAAGTAAATCTGACTTAACCAGATGATTTGTCAAATAATAACTGGGCACAGATTGTCTGAAACCAATTACCAATATAATGGAAGATATCCATTATTGTCTGGGGAAAAAAGAAAACAATACAAGATGATGCAAATATCAAGCACCAAAGTAAAAAGATCAGACAGGAAAATGTTTACCGAGTGAGATTAGAATCTGACTTGGAGTTGGAAAATAGTCATGTGTCAAAGAGAAGTCTCAAAACTAGAGAGAAAACTAAATGGAGGCATAAGTGATACATCTGTAAAGCAGTCTTTCTAGCTAGAGGTGATTTCAGCCAGAAGAGAGAGAGGTTATTTGGTAAAGCCTGTATTTTTGGTGTCACACTGGGGAGGGGGAGGGAGTGCTACTGCCATCTAGTGGGTTGCTAAATAGTTCTATGCATAGATGAGCCGCCCACAAAATTACCATCCAGCACAAAATGTCAATTGCGCCACAGTTAAGAAGCTCTGATGTAAAGGTAGCTAGGAGGAGTAATACCAAAGAGGACATGATATTTAGTCCCTCTTTGCCTGTACTAATTACAAACTTCATGATTTTAAAAATCCAATGTTGGGCCCTCCTTGGTGCGCAGCGGGTTAAGGCACAGCACTGAGAAGCTTAAGCCACTTCCACAGGAGTTCGATTCCCGCTTGCCCAGGAGGTGACCACAAGGCATGCAGACCTCTCTTGACCTGCCTGCTGCTCCCCTCAGCAGTGTGCTTTGTCAGTCTGCCTATTCTGCTCCCCACTCTGTCCCTGGTGAAGCCTCTCACCGCCCCTGAGCCTCTGGCCTGTACCCCAGTTCTGTATGCACAAATAAATAAATCTTTAAAAAAAAAAAAATCCAGGCCCTCCCTGGTGGCGCAGCGGGTTAAAGCCCAGCACTGAGAAGCTAAAACCACTTCTGCATGAGTTTGATTCCCGCCTGCCCTGGAGGTGACCACATGGCGTGGCAGACCTCTCCTGATCCGCCCGCTGCTCCCCTCAGCAGTGTACTTCATCAATCAGCCTGTTCTACTTACTTTCTGTCTCTAGTGAATCCACTCACCACCCTGCACCTTTGGCCTCTACCTCAAGTTCGATTCCCGTCTGCCCTGGAGGTGACCACATGGCGTGGCAGACCTCTCCTGAACCACCCGCTGCTCCCCTCAGCAGTGTACTTCATTGATCTGCCTGTTCTGTTCCCGACTCTATCTCTGGTGAAGCCTCTCACCACCCCTGAGCCTCTGCCTGTACCCCAGTTCTGTATGCACAAATAAATAAATCTTTTTTAAAAAAAAAATCCAATTTGGGCTTCATGCACCTCATTTATTAAAAAACTCAGTAATAGCATTTTGTTTGCCAAAATGGAAATCTCTAGACTAGAAATACCTAAGATCTTTTGTGATCCTTTGCTATGCTTCATTTTCCACTAGTAAAATGTAGGAACCTACATTATTATAATACATATTGTTCAATTTAATCACTGAGCCTGAAACATAATGACATGAATTTAAGAACAATCCCTGGCCTTACAATTTTTGTTGTTCTGGCATTTAATTAAATAAATCCTATTTGTAATGCTACTCAATAGAATATAACAATTTAGTGATATGATCCTTTGTCCACATTTGACTACGAAACAACAGGCATATCTATTATGCAAAACAAGAAATACTCTGTATGAAGGAAATATCATTCACTCAACACTAAGTTCCTAGGATGTGCCAGTACCATATATTAGTTGTGAAATGTACCACTGACTGTCAACCACAATGAATTAGTTAGCCTAAGCCACAAGAGGAGATACAGAAGTACTATAAGAACAAAATGTTACTAAGTTTAAGGAAGTACAATAAAGAAACATCAAAATCAAAGGGGTATTGAGGGGAAGCACAGGGAAAGGAAGGTTTCCTGAGAAGAAAAATGCATAAATGAAGAACAAATCAGTTATAAGAATTTCATACAATAGGACCAAGACCATATCTGAGTTGAGGGGAAGTATGTTCACCACTCTAAATTGTTCCTGTTGATGTGCAGGAAGAAGCTGTTTTACAATAAAAATATGCAATTATAACAAGGAAAGGTACCATGGAAAGTAGAAGAAAATGGAGAATTCCCAGTTTTCAAAGATTTGTTATTTCTCATTTGCTTATAAAAATTGTATTGCTACTTATAGAAACAGTGGGTTAAGGGTAAAATAGAGTTGATACAGGTTTCTTAGTTTAACAAGGTTGGAAAAGTTACTCAAAAATAGATTCATACTACTATTTTTATTATTCACAATTCTAATTTCTTCTCACTATTTTAATATAAAATAACCAATGACTTACATTTCTGATAAAAAAAATGGCTTACAGGCCCTCCCTGGTGGCGCAGCGGGTTAAAGCACAGCACTGAGAATCTGAAGCCACTTCCGCATGAGTTCGATTCCCGCCTGCCGCCTGCCCC
>NW_004567102.1:37634294-37641421 GCF_000260355.1 Condylura cristata
GTTCATATAAAGATTTATTTATTTATGCAGAGAACTGAGGTGTAGACCAGAGGTACAGGGGGTGAGAGGATTCATATAGAGTGGAGAGCAGGACAAGAAGATTGCCTGAAATACACTGCTGAGGGGAGCAGCAGGCAATACAGGAGAGGTCTGCTGCACCATATGTGGGTTAGCAACCTGGTCAAGGAGTGAATACAGGCCACAGTGGTAATAGCATGACTTCAATGAGTCTTAACCCCTAAACCACTAGGGAGGCCTGAAATTTCAGTTTTAATTTCTACACTTGGGCAGTTCATATAAGTGATTCTGAAATTTAACAAATAAAGGATAAAGGCAGTTAAATGAAAGCAGCCAGTTATCTTTCCACCACTGACAAAGTAAAACTCATCATTTGTCCAAAAGAATATGATAGGTTGAAAAGGCTGGGTTAGACGATTTCATGAGATGAATTATAAAACTGCTCCAAGGGTAACCAACTGCAAGGTGTTTCCAAATTTCTCTCAGTACGTTTTGTATAGATTGGTGAGGAAGGGAAGGCAACTGGCAAGTGACCCAAAAAGCAGAAGAGGAAATTCAAACCACCTAATAAATGTCTTCAGCTAATCTCTACCAATGTACCAGTGAAAGCCTCCTGAACCAAGTCTCCTGTTCTATTAAACAAACCCTTCATCTCCAACATACAAACTGCCCCACTCTCTGATTCCACCAGATATCTCCCCTTCTACATCAGCACATCACCTTACACCATTATGCAATCTGTTATTTATATCATGTAGCCCCTTTAAGGTAGAAACCCTGCCTCTATCCGTTTTCATTATTTTCAAAACTTGGCTAAGTACATGACATATAATAAACACCCAATGTTTACAGATGATGAAATGAGCTAATGTATTCCACAACTGAGGACTCTCAATATCAAGCTCACTGTCATCAGATATAAAAACTCCATTTATATGTAAAGCTAGCCAAGTCTCAAAGTTTCTCCTCTTCTCTGGTAGATTTAAATCTAAATAAACGTAGTCTAATGATAGTAACTCCAACCAGCCTAATTACTTCATATATTTATTAACTACTTTTTGTTAATTTGTACTATATAGTATCACTAAAATAATTTCTAAGTCCTTCATACTGGTAGGTAGAATTGGTATGACAGTCAGTATTCAGAGTTGGAGGGCAGATAATTTCAAAAGTAGGAGAAATTGCGCTCTCCTGTTAAACTTTTAGCTTAGCAGAAATATTCAATCTTTCTGTAGATTGGTGATTTTATAGATCTGATTTTAAAATGACTCCTCAGTAAGCCTAATTATCTCAGGACACAAGATTTCAAAATTTTGCAACTAAAATAATTTTATAATTTTATCCCATATTACTAGATATGAAAATACACTTTGAAAGACAGAACACAAACAGAATGCAAGAAACAGCAAATAAAACCGTACTTATCGGGGGCCCTCCCTGGTGGTGCAACAGGTCAAAGCACAGCACTGCAAGCTAGTTGGCAGCCGCTTCAGTGCAAGTTTGATCACCAGCATTGGAGATGATCCACAAGGAGCAGCAAACCTCTCCTGTCTAGTCCGCTGCCTCCCCTCAGCAGTGTACTTCATCAATCAGCCTGTTCTACTTCCTTTCTGTCTCTAGTGAATCCACTCACCACCCTGCACCTTTGGCCTCTACCTCAGCTCTGTATGTATAAGTAAATAAATCTTTAAAAGAAAAAAAAAGTACATATCGATAGATAAATGTATTATATAACAGGTCATGACAAATAGGAAGACAGGAAAAAAGTCAGTAGATATTACTATTTGGACTTACTCTGCTTCCTTAAAAACCAAGACAAAAATAACAACACTGAACATTTCAGGAGTTTCTTTAACTCTATTCATAACATAAAAATTTGGGGTGAATTTCAACACCAGAATCAATTTTGAGCAATAAAAATTCATCTATCTGTTCTATATACATAGGTATGAATCATATATATATATATAACTCATTTCACTAAGGCTATAAACATACAGCAAATTATTCCCAAATATATATGTCTAATCCAGAGAAGTCTTTGTGTGTATGTGGGGGGGGGGGGAAGGGGGAGATGTACATATGCACTGTAGAAGGTTTAGCAGTATCACCACCTTCTACCCACTAATACCTATGCCAACAACCACCCTCCCTCTTAGTTGTGATAATCACAAATGTCATCAGATATTCTCAGCATTACCTGAGGAGTAAAATTATGCAAATCTAAAGTATGCATTCATTCTTGTTTTCCAAGTTATCTATTGATCAACTACTAGGATGGTGTCCCCACTCTGTGCTGGAAGCAGAAGAAATAACTACAGTGGGTCAGACAAGTAAAAAATTACAATAGATTTTAAGTAATTTTATGAAGTGTAGAGATTGTAAAGACATGTACTGGGAAATACATAATCAAAAAGATCAAGAGAAGCATTCCAGAGGAAGATAAATTTAAGCACAGAATTATATAGGAAAAAAGTGTAAATAAAAAAAAGGAAAAAATGCAACAAATCCAAGAAATGAAGACAATGAGAATACTTACATATAAAACACTTATTATCCATCACCTGAGAAACTACTACGTTAGAGAGACTATAAATATCACTGTGAGTGAGACAAATAAAGCCTCTGCTTTCATGGTACTTTTAATCTACTTAAATAAGAAGTCTTAAAATAACTAACAATCATAGTACGATTGTCAAATACTTTGGAATCCAACAAAAGAATAGTAGAATACAGGGAAGTGTCACATTCACCTAATAAGACAAGGCTTCCCCAAGAAGGCAATACTAATTTGATACTCAAGAAATGAACTGGCTTAATATAGAAAAAGATAAGAAAATTGAGGCAAAAGGAAAGTTGTCAGAAATATATACTCAGAAGATTTCAGTTTGCAGTTTTTACAAATAGTCTACCAGTAGAAACTAAAAGTTATGACTGAAATTTAATATTAACGGGAAAGTCAATCTCCTTATTCTAAATTGACAATATAGAATGTTTTTTTTATTTTTAATTTTTTTTTAATTTATTTCTTTGTGCATACAGAACTGGGGTATAGGTCAGAGGTGCGGGGGTGAAAGGGGGAGGTGAGAGAATTCACCAGTGGCAAAGTGGGAAGCAGAACAGGTAGATCGACAAAGTACACTGCTGAGGGGAGCAGTGGGCAGATCAGGAGAGGTCTGCCCACCATGTGGATCATCTCCGGGACCAGGGATCGAACTCTTGCTGACGTGGCTTTAGCTTCTTAGTGCTGTACTTTAACTTGCTGCACCACCAGGAAAGGCCCATTTTTAAAATAGAATGTTTTTAAATATTGTCTTTTGAATTGCTGTAAGCATAAGGGATTACTGAAGTCAGCAATAAGTCCCAATGTTTTGCTAATTTCAGTAAACCCTCAGATGCTAAAAGCATTGACAAAATATACATTAAAAAATATAAATGTGCCCTCCTTGGTGGTGCAACAGGTTAAAGCACAACACTATGAAGCTATCACAGCTACTGCAGTGTGAGTTCTATCCCCAGCCAGGGAGGTAACCCACATGGAATGGCAGACCTCTCCTGTCCTGCCTGCTGCTGCCCTCAGCAGTGTATATCAGTCCATCTGCCTGTTCTGCTCCTCACTCTATCTCTGGTGAATGTCACCCCCTGCACCTCTGGCCTGTACCTAATTCTGTATGCATAAATAAATAAAGCTTTAAAATATATATATGATTTTTTTAAACTGGACAAATTTTAAAGAGCAAAGTATTATGCAAAATCATACACTATCCTTTTTGAAAAGTGGAACAGAGGTAAAATGTTAATATACTGTATCTATTGATGTATACAATTTTGAAAAGGTAAGTTAAAAACTAACACTAATATAACTGAGGCGGGAGAACAAGTATTGATAAGGAGACTCCAACTTATTTTTTAATAATGCTAACATTCTGTATTTAATTAAAAATTAAAGTTAACATTGCAATCTACCATTAAACGACCATCTCTACCAAATCCTGCCATTCAACAGTAAGCACAAGTTAACAATAAAAAATGAACTATTTTTAATTCATTAATTGATATTTACCCTACTGGAACTCAATAATTCAATTTTTGTGAAGCCCTCATTTATATTTCTCTTTGCTCTGCTACCAATATATCATCATTTACAAGTCTTTTTTAGTTGTACACTAACATTTACATACATCGAGATGAGACTGATTACAAAGTATTAATCTTAAGCTGTTTGTCAGCAAAATTCAATAGAAAAGTGAATATTTTATTTATTCAGTAAAACGGTGTTTTCCTTTTTATTCTTTACACAAAGGAAAAG
This sequence comes from Condylura cristata, assembly GCF_000260355.1. Lineage (NCBI taxonomy): Eukaryota > Metazoa > Chordata > Mammalia > Eulipotyphla > Talpidae > Condylura > Condylura cristata. The sequence continues at coordinate 37,638,622 of NW_004567102.1, forward strand.
AAGAACACTTGCTAAGTTCCAAAAGTTGAGTAAGGAAAAAACTTAAGCCTAAACAATGTCTGTTTTATATTTTGGCACTTCACTATACAATTCTTTGGAAAGTATTATATTTTTCAATAGAAGATAACACATTTTGGAAAAAGACAGAATGATACTTCTGTCTGCCAGGAAACAGAGCCCTTCCTCGACTGAAGACCTATCAAAATATGCAAGCAAATGCCATGGCAACAGAAGCTCTCACCATGGTAACATCATCCCTGCTACAGAAGAAAACCATTCTAATTCGTCATGTACTTCAAGACATTAGACTAATTCTAATTTTCATTTTACAACCTATCCATAACACTCAATATACCTGGCAAGAGTAAAGATTTAATAAAAACATTAATATTTCACAAGAATATTAAATTCAAAATTGACTCAATTTACATGCAAACTCATTAATGCTAGATACATAAAATCAAGCTGACCCAACTTAGAGGAAATCAAGAAAGTGATGCAAACATTTTAAAAAACTATATCACCATTTTTTGAGAGTAAATATTAGAAATAATATAGAAATAATTGTGTGTATTTTACTAACTATAGTATCATTAACCAATGTCATTTTTGGAATAAAACAAAGAAGAGACTTCCAATATCTTCATATTACCTCAACTTTATATTTCATCATATATAACTCTTCATTTCAGACCAATGGATTATTAACGGATTATTTCAAAAATTATTTTGAAACTATGTCTATATGCTAAAAGAAAAATCAAATATGATCTTTAAAAGGTTATAAATGAATCACCTATTATCACAACTAAAAAAATCATTAAAATCTTTATAAAAATTATTAAGCACTTATCAACTCTATGTATTAAATTAAAAAATCTAGGCCCTCCCTGGTGGCGCAGCGGGTTAAAGCACAGCACTGAGAATCTAAAGCTGCTTCCGCATGAGTTCGATTCCCGCCTGCCCCGGAGGTGACCACATGGTGTGGCAGACCTCTCCTGACCCGCCCGCTGCTCCCCTCAGCAGTGTACTTCGTCCATCTGCCTGTTCTGTTCCCACTCTATCTCTGGTGAAGCCTCTCGCTGCCCCTGAGCCTCTGGCCTGTACCCCAGTTCTGTATGCACAAATAAATAAATCTTTAAAAAAAAAAAAACTAGCAGTTTTCAAGTAAAAGGTCTAAAATATTATCTTCCCTGGTGGCACAAGGAGTTAAGTCTCAGCACTGTCAAGCTATCGCCAGCCACTGCAACACCATACCTAGCCAAGGAAGTGGCCCACATGGCACAGCAGACCTCTCCTGTACCTCTCCTGTGCCTTTTAATACCAAAAATTTTTTCTCAAAACATTTCAGTATTTTGTTAACTATAACTTATACTTCAAATGGTGAATAAAGTAAGTCACCTTTATTCACCGATATTTAATATTCACTCAATATTAAAATGCCAAAGTGTCCTTTCAAAGTACTCTTTTTAAAAAATAAATGCTCATTTGGTAGTGATAAACCCCAAAGGATTTACAATTAAAAAGGTCAACAAAAATCACAGAACTGAAAACTTTATAATAAGAGTAGAATAAAACCTGACTTAAGATATAGACTAATAACCAGATAGAAAATTTAATTTGAAAGGTATCAATTTTTTACCTGATGAAATTTTGATTTTATAACTTAGGGGAAAAATATAAATATTAAACAGGTAATTTTTTTCTTTTTTTAAGATTTATTTTTATTTATTTTGCTACAAGAATAGGGGTGTAAGACAGAGGTACGTGGAGGGGAGTAGGGAGAAGTAAAAGAATTCACCAGAGACAGAGTGGGGAGCAGCACAGGAGAATCTACTGAAATACACTGCTAAGAGGAGCAGCAGGCGAGATAGGAGAGGTCTGCTGTGCCATGTAGGTCACTAACCTGGCCAGGTATAGTGCTGCAGTGGCTCACGACTGCTTGACAGTACTGAGACTTAACCCCTTGTGCCACCAGGGAAGCCCTAATTTTTCCTTTTAATACCAAAAATTTTGTCTCAAAACATTTCAATAGTTCATCAAATATAACATACTTCAAAGGTTTAACATAGCTGGTGAATAAAGTAAGTTGCGTTTAAATAAAACTGCTAGTCATTTTGGGGACGATAGCAAATTACATATGGAAAGCAAAAGGTGCCATTGTCATAAAGAAAGCATGGGTTCGGATATAATTTTGGCTCGTAGACCTGAAAGTAAAGGGAAATGACTAGAGATTAAAGATCACTTTTTGAAGTAGTTTTAAGGAAGGATTGGGTGGAGACAAGTGTGGATGTTGCAGGACAATTAAGGTGCCTTTACCGTGGTAGATCAGGCAAGAGGCAATAAATACTATGTCATATTAGAGCTGTGTCAGCAGTGATAGAGAAAAGTGGAATAATTCAAGACATATTTAGGACATAAAGCAAGACTTGGAGATGAATTAGAGGAGTGAAAGAGGGCAGGGTTTCAAATATGACATCACAGTTCTTCATTAAGTAATGGACTAGACAGACTGGGAAAGGTTTATAACATTTGTGCATTTGCTTGTATGACTGTTCTGGGAGTAGAGAGGGAATCCGGCTTTAAGATACACTAAGTTTCTGGTGCTTTATGAAATTACGAGGGTGATAGTAGGGTAGGCAATTAATTAGATAATTAAATCTGGAGTTTATTAGAAATCAAGTCTGAATCACAGGCTTATAGGAAATAACTAAAGCCATAGGTGTAGATGACATTCCTAAAGAGCAAAGTGTGAGAAAAAATATATAAAAGTCTAGGACATGTGTCTTAATGAACTCCA
>NW_004567102.1:37642461-37644675 GCF_000260355.1 Condylura cristata
TCCTGTGCTGATATCATCCCAATACTTACTCCTATGTATAAAAATAAACCTCTGCTGAAGGCAGAGCAGGAAGATTTGCACCCAACTCTGACTCCCGTGTCTTCCTAGCTCCCGCTCTCCAATTTTTAGAATATTGCCTCGCCAACGTCGTTCCCACCTTGAGACTCTGCCTGTGATTGCCTCTTTACAACCTGAAATCGGGGCTGGTCCCCGACAATGAAAATCTTAAATAGAGAAGAAATAGCATGAAACTACTAAGCAGGTCATTTATAACACAGAAGCCACGAGAAGAGCATTTCAAAGGAGTGGACAGTAGTATAGATTAACATTAGATGATTAATAAAAGTACTGAAAAATTATCTTCATTTTGCAATGAAAGAAGTCACTATTGGCCTTTCAAAAAAGCAACTGAGTAAAATGATTATTTACTTAGGTAAATTTAGTTTAAAAACAAAATCTTATCTAGATGTACAACAGATAAAACAAATTAATCAGAGTTGCTATGATGTAAACAGAATGCTTACCCTAATAAACTGTCCCTATATGTGGTCCCCTGTAGAAATTCACTATCCTAGAACTGAAAATTATACTTGGAAACTATTCAAGTAGATAAACCCTGAAAGTACCTTTCAGCTGTGATTGTAGTTCTATAAATGCAATTTAACCTACTTCATTTAAATCAAGGCATTTAAGATAATGACTACAGTGTTTTAGTAAATATCAGATACTTGCACAGTAGTTCAGTAGTCCCCTCTCTCCATGGGGACACATTACAAGACTCTCAGCAGATGCCTGAAACAACAGATAGTACCAAACCCTAAATAGACATTGTGTTTTCCTCTATATCACACCATTTATTAGCAAGAAATAAAAAAAAAAATTGTAACAGTATGTTATAATAAATTATGTGAATGTAGTATCTTTCACTCTCCCTCCCTCTCAAAATATCTTCTTGTACCAATATCCAGATCATAGTTAACTAAAATGCAGTCACTAAAACCACAGAAAACGATATTACAGATAACCCGGTGGAAGTGGGAAGTATTGAACATTCTTTATAAACACAAAATAATATCCTAAGTTTAGTTTTCTTGAATATACCATTGATTAATTTTGCTTTCATTTTTCTTACAAAAGTACTAAGTGTCTATGTGCACATGCCTCTGAAAAATAAAACATTAAATCAAAAGGTAAACATACTCTCTTTTAAGTGGGTGTTTGCCTTCAATAGAATCATCATTTTAATATAGTATCTTTATCACTGTTTCCAATATTTACAAGGATTCAAAAGTCTGTTGTTTTTTTTACCAGTAGTTGTATTATCTTCTACCTTTTTCTTCAGTTTATTTCACTGATTATAATTAATATAGTGGAGAAGAATTAACTTCCAGTAAGACCTAAGAAACTAGCACCAAGTACATTTAGGTCAAGAAGTTCTTTCATGGGCCAGAGGGAGAAAATAAAAAGCAATTGTGATAAAGAAAAAAAACAAAAAAACAACAAACTGTATATCAGAGACATTTTATGGAGGTAGAGTGGAGAATGGGATCAAAATGGAATGGGAAAGTTGCAAGGTACTATGCTGATGGCACATGGGTGAATTGGTGGTGGGAAGTCCACAGAGATTACAATTGAGATGCAAAAATGATGTCCCCCGTCTCACCCGCTGTTCCCTGAGCAGTGTACTTCATCAATCTGCCTGTTCTGCTCCCCACTCTAAATCTAATAAATCTTCTCACCACCCCTGAACATCTGGCCTGTATGTACCCCAGTTGTGTATGCAAAAATAAATAAATCTGAAAAAAAAAAATACCTGGGTTTGAATAGTACCCTATTCAAGCAGGTACCATTAAAAAAAAAAAAAAAAAAAGCACCAAGAATCTGCTTTACTTTTTGCCATATCACTTGCCTTCAGAGTATTTTTGTGCTGTCAGGTAGTGGATTGCAGGTTAACAAATCAATCTTCGCCTATCCTTGACCAGGACTTCCTCTTAAAACAGTCATTCAAAACTCTTTCCCTTCACTTGAACTGTTAGCTCAAGGAACCCACCACATGTAATACCACATTGCAAAAAGTATGGGGGATTTTTTTTTTTTTAAAGTTTATTTTTACATCATTTTGCACATTTTTTTTTCATCTCAATTGTAATCCCCACGGGTTTCCCATCACCAAATCACCCCTGTGCCACCACCATAGTCCCATGCATTTCCCTC